>NC_041406.2:115623713-115923713 GCF_900747795.2 Erpetoichthys calabaricus | reverse complement strand
ACAAACTCAACAAATTTACATCTAAACCAATCAGCACTGTCATTACCAGTGATATCAATTGCTGTGCTAGAATTACCAAGATCAGAATTTGAGAATATTTGTTCTTAGATGGAATTCTTGGGTTGATAATTATCTGTCCGAGGGCTGTTTTTTTTTTTTTTTTTAAAGGTGGCATCCAAGGCTATAGCTTTCATTTAAGAGGGAACATCACAAAGACAGGGAATCTTACTGAGCATATCTTTTCTCTTTTGAAAAGAAAAGAGGCGTGATATATAATTAACATAGGCTAAGTGTAATATCTGTAAGTTACTGCACTGAGAAATTAGTCATGTCTAAAATAAAAAGGAAGATGCAGACTGTTGTAAACTTAAGCTGGGGCAGCTAAATTGGAACTGAGACATTGGACTTTCCTTGAGAATACAGTATGTCTAGAAACCCAACTCTTTGTTCATGAGATTAGGAGATACTTTAAACTTTTTGGCTGACAAATGTCAGGCGATAGGCCTTTAGTCTGAGTCTGAGTGTTTTGCATAGGCAGGTTGTTTATGAGCTCCCTGAACCAGGGAACAAACCTTGACAAAGGTTTGGGATGAGTTTGTTGCTTTTGAGCTTGAGTGATACTGACATCTTGTAACAGGTTCTTCATTTTGCTTTTGCATGTACTTTCAATGTGTTATGGCTAATTGTAAAACTGTCAGTGTGTCCTGCTAGCAGCAAAGAGTACCTGTGAATTTCCGCTTGGGATTAATAAAGTATCTATCTATCTATCTATCTATCTATCTATCTATCTATCTATCTATCTATCTATCTATCTATCTATCTATCTATCTATCTATCTATCTATCTATCTATCTATCTATCTATCTATCTGCTGTTAAGTGAGCCAAGGTATCTTGTTTATGTGCTTACGGGGCAACAAGGGAGGGGGGACCGCTGTCTTTCAAAAAAATCAGACATACAAAAAGGATCCACCTGGGAATACTTACCATGGCCTTGCTGTTGCTAGATGTAACCCACACAGGTTTTATATTTCTATGTATAACTTTGGACTCACTATTATTAATTTTCATGGAAATAAATATAGTTTGTGAAAGCTTAAAGCCATTCTTTCTCTCTGATTGCTACTAGCGGGCTGGCATTTTTAGGTTGTTCATTCCTTATCTAACTGTGGTCCCTTAATGGCAAAAGAGGATGCCTTTGTGAAACTCTCCACTGGTGGTAAAAAAATTATTTGAAATAAAGATTTGAAAGTAAAGACAACCGTGGTCACTGAGCAGCCTGCCATAGATAGAGAAACATACAGAGTGCAGCAAGGACAGTGAGACAGATAAGAGATTACAGGTAACAGTTGCATAGCTGATTTTGACATGTGTTTCCTATCCTCCATTAAGAAAAGCACCTAAGAGGTTAGTTGTGTTCTTACCTAAACAATTACTAAGCACAAAGAGTCCCCAAAATACTCAAAATGCCTACCAGAGGGGGAAAACAACCAAACCCTGGCTAGTATTAAAATGGGCCATGTAGTATCTTTATAAATAAAAAGATTTAATTATATAAAAATGTTCCATAACAAAATAAAGCTCCATGGATCACAGGAGGCAAAAGGAATTGCCTTATAAAGGTAAATATTTCCCAATACACAATTCAGTAGACAAAGTCAAAAACAGAGCAAAAGTTCAAAAAATCCAAAATATCATAAAAACACAGAATAATCACCAGAGAAAGTCACTACACCACAAGTGCATTCAGTGAACTGTAAGGAACTGTGGGTTTTCCTTTGCCTTTATATGGCGATGATGGACAGGTAGTCCCATCTCTTGGGGAACCACTCACAAAACACAAGGAACATACCAGAAGATAGTTTGACTCACAGAAACTAAATAATCAACAATGTTAATGCAAAAAAGAACTAAATAGACATAAATGACATTCTTAACCCCGGCCTTGCTGGCAGAATCATGACATGTTGGAAAGTTTTGTGTTAGGTGCATGCCACGGGTAATCTGATAACACAATAAAATACCCTCTTTTTTCACCTTACCCAATACCTAAGAATCCAGTTTTGACTCACGGGCCACATTTCACTGTCCCTACTACATGCTTTTGCAAAAGCCCTAAAGTACATAAGGACAGAGACTAACCAAGTTTTTATTTACTTTGCCACTTCATAGAGGGGGAGCACAGAGAGGGGGAGCCAGGAACAAAAGGAAGAGCAGGGAGTGGAGGCCCCTGGGTAATTTCTAAAACATGCTTCAAGTTCAGATGCACCTGGCAGAAGCAGCCTTTTTAAAGCTTTTTTCATTTTTTCAGGATCAGCAATGCCCTAAAATACTCCTGGCCATCATTAGGTAGTACCATCTGGTAGCCCCAGGTGGACATTATATTTCTAATTGGCAAAAATTTCTCTCAGATTTTGGATCTTGTCATACTTTATGTTTGGGTTACACATAATAGGGCTAACATCCCCAAATGTCTTTCCTTTCATATCGAGACAACATTTTCAGTGCATGAAATACATCATTTACTTTGTGGGTTCTTCAAGAAATGACCAGAAACATTGGTTTGTGTCAAGTAAATAGTTTAGATAGTTGGAAGTTCCAAGTCACAAATGTATTTTTTAAATCTTCCTGTACTATGTAAAGCACCTAGCTATTTGAAATAAATAATGACAAATTACCGAATACCACTGCAGAATACATTTCAGCCAATATTTATGCCTTTGTCATTGTTTAAAATCCTGACAAGGATGGCGAAGGTGTGCATTCTGTGTAGGCTCAATTGAATATGAGACATTCTGGGGATGTAATGAAAAATAAAAGACATGATTCTTAGGCCTCCTGAGTTGCATAAATAAGAAGCAGAAGTATAATAAAATGGCTTTCTTCAATCTCTTCTATTCCCAAATTTTGTCTCCTTCTAATCTCAGCAAAATGTATCACTTGGAGAATTCACCTGGCAGGCATTAGCGTGCCGACTTCAGCTCACGCCATAACGTTTTATTGCTCCCCTTGGGGTTCTTGTACATATTGCATGCGGACAAAAAATACTCTGTTTTGAAGACTCTACCTAATAAAGCTCATTTTGATTTCAAGAACCTTTATCATCAAGATTTCTTTGCGACAGGAGCGTTAGGAGAAGCTACTTGTTAAATATGTATGACTCGATTAAATATGATTAGAAAATGCAAGAGCTTGTTTCTCCCAAATCCCAGGCTACTACTCCTGTCTCAATGGGAATTTCTGACTCAGTTGGGTAGTCAAACACAAGTGCAGTGCAGTTTCAAACCAGGAATGGTGACCATCACCATGTAATGAAATAAAAGGTAAGTTATCTATTGTGACTCATGCAGAGACTCAATGAATTTTGTAAAGCTACAAAGAAAATGGGACCTCAGGTGAAGACCTCAATTAAGAGTTGAATCTGTCATATCAGTGCAAATGTAACTGACGTCCAAAGTGTCACCCAGAGTAGAACTGAGTTCTGCAGCTGCTGTGAGTAGTTTTAATTCTCCTTTTGAGACACCTGCTTATTACATGGTAAAGAATTTTCAATTTTATTAGTCAATAAGGATAACTCCTGAACCGGTATCTTTCTTCCTGATGTCTGTAGGTTGAAGCTGTGTGGAATACAGTCTTTTTAGGTTGACAGTAAAATCACTCCAGTCTTCAGATTCCTCTTAAAGCTATACTCCACATTCTTTATTTTACTTGCACTGTGTTGTTTGTGGTGAAAAATGTTTAATGGTATGTCTATGTAGAGAATGGAGACAGCAAAGTTCCTAACACAACTGCCTTCAATGGGGACCAACACTAAAAAAAAAGCAGTCAGTATCATTCAAGTGGAAAATCTTTACTGAGTAATACTGAGTAATTCGTTGAGAACCCAGACCAGGATCAGGGTATCAATGAGTTCCTGGACAATCTGTGGCTCTACTTGTTGGCATCAGATGCACTGATACATAACATCCCAGAGGTTCTCAGTTGGACTCAGGTCTGGGTTTGTGCGGGCATGTCAACACCATCAGCACCTTCATCATTCAGGAACTGCCTACACACTCTGGCTACATGAGGCCGGTCATTGTCCTGCACCAGGAGGAACCCTGGGCCCACTGCACGAGTGTAATGTCTGACAATGACTCTGAGGATTTCCCAGAACCTAACAACAATCAGGGTATCATTGCCTAGCACGTGGAGGTCTGTGCGACCCTCCAAGGTACGCCTTCCCAGACCATCACTGACCCACTGCTAAACCGGCCATGCTGGAAGATGCTGCATAACACTCTCTACAGTATTTACTACATGTGCTTGGTGTGAACTTTCTTTCTTCTTTGCCAATGGCAGAGGTACCAATTGAGGTATTCTCTACTGAATGTCATTTGAGTTTCACACTGATGGGTTGTGAGCACAGGTCCCACTAGAGGACATTAGGCCCTCACAACTCCCTCATGGGGTCAGTTTCTGACAGTTTGGTCAGAAACATGGACACCAGTAGCCAGCTGGAGGTCATTTTTAAAGCTCTGGCAGTGCTCCTCTTATTTCTCTGGGTGGATGCCTTTCAATGGCCCTGCCCTTCTCTCCTTGTGTAATGGCCCATTTCCTGAGACTGTGCAAACCTTCTGAGATGCAGCAAACCTTCTTGTTATGGCATGCACTGATGTACATTCTTGGAAGAGCTGGACTACCTGTGCAATGTGAATCGGCTGCAGGTACCGTCTCATGCTACCAGTAGTGACAAAGACACTAGCAGAATGTAAAACTAGAGAAGAATCAGTCAGGAAGGATAAGGAGAGAGCAACTGTCTGTGGCCACCACCGGCAAAACCATTCTCTTTTTGGGTTCTGTCTTGATGTTGTTTCTCCAGTGCACCTGTTGTCACTTTCATTTGCACCAAAGCAGGTGAAGTTGATTCACAATAGCTTAGGCTTCATAACTGGACAGATTGATATCCCTAAAGATTAATCGACTGGGTGTTAGACCGTGATGATTAAGAGTTCCCTTATCTTTTGAGCAGGATATTTTTGATAAAATATTGTTAAATAACCATTTTCAGAAAATAGTCTCATGAACAGCTGGTGGAGATATACAAACAGGATTGTGCTTTTAATTTGAAAGTATGTTAATATGACATGATGCGCCATGGCAACCAATGGATAAGCGATTACTGAACAGGACTTCTGACCAATGAATGAAGGAGGAGGCTGGTCATCAGTTCAAAAGATCATTCTTATCTGTGCACACTCACCAGGCATTCCTGAAAGAATTTTCCAGAAGTGGTTAATTAATATTTAAGCAAAAATACATGCATTTGAGATGTTGTAAACATATGGAAGGATACGAGTAAACGTTTAATTTGTTTACTGTTTGTTCAATGCTTGTGGCCATTGAAAATTCTTGGCCATTGCTATAAACAGCAGGCTGTTGATAAATGGAATTATAAAAATGCTAAATATCTGAAACCTATAGTATTGAATTAGAACTATTTTCATACCAGTTACTCAGTCCTAAATTATATCTATTTGAACTTAATTAATATTTGATTGATCAGCATAATATGACCAGTTTATTACAGCAGGAATCAATTATTTAAGAATTGACATTGATTTTGGTAGTTTCAGCTTGGGACAGACTTCTTAATTCAGCAGTATTATCTACACTATAACTTCCCAAGAAATATAACTGCAAGGAGCCACGTTTCAGGATTTCTCTTGATATTCTGGGTTAGAAAATGTTGGGATAGATTTTTAATGAGGAAGAATCGGGAGATGAAATTAAGTCTAAAGCCTTGTAAAGTTTGAAACCAGGAAGTCTAACTGATCTGTCGACAAACTTAATCAAAATACCAAAAAACAAAGATGAAAGAAAACAAAGCCCTAAGTTATGATCAGAACACAAAACAATTAACAAAACATTCTTGGCAATAAAGATTTTTATTCAGAATACGGAAAACCAGGAAGTCTTTGAGCTGATGTTTATAACATAAACATTCCCAC
Organism: Erpetoichthys calabaricus; assembly: GCF_900747795.2. Taxonomy (NCBI): domain Eukaryota; kingdom Metazoa; phylum Chordata; class Cladistia; order Polypteriformes; family Polypteridae; genus Erpetoichthys; species Erpetoichthys calabaricus. The sequence goes on along the minus strand of NC_041406.2, from coordinate 115,917,724 downwards.
TGCAATAAGCAACATTTGTGCCCACAAAGAATACATTAATGCTTAAAATAGTAATGAATGAATTCAAGAAAACATCAAACTTCAGTTCCTCTAAAAAAACATCTCCTTCAAGATGATATTATAAGGAAAAAGAAATTTGGACAAGAGCGTCAGCAGGTCTTGCTCCCTGGGAACCAAGTTACCCAAACTCTTCTATAACATTTCAGTAATTATTTACTGCTGATCTCTCTGATCATAAAATAGGGCAATACAATATCAATTGATGAGAAGAATTCATAATTAATTGCAGAATTACAGTATTTGAGGGTTTCTCTAGAGTGCCAATTTTCTTGTGCACAATTTAGCTCAAAAGCTAATCAGCACATCGTCATCTCATAACTGGCTTAAGTTTTGAGTTTGGTATTTTTCCATCCAGCCATTTTAGCTCTAGACCAGGGGTGTGCAAAGCCATTCCTGGAGGGCCGCAGTGGCCGCGGGTTTTTATTCCAACCCAGTTGTTTAATTAGAAAACAATCCTTGCCAATAATTACATTTCATGGCTTTTTAGTGCTTTAACTCTGCTATGTCAAGTCATTCTCAAATCCTAGATTTTTTTTTCCATTCTAAAGATATCCAAATATTTTGAAGTGTAAAACGGATGGGTAATTCTCAATCCTTGACTTTTTTGTCTTCTCTTTCCTTCCAAGTATTTAATTAAACCAAATAGTGCATGATAAATACACACAGGTGTAAAGGGTAACAAGCAAAATGGATAACTGCTGGTTTCTTTTGTCATTTGCATCTTATTGCTAATAAGGAGCAATTAAAAACCAAGAATGCAGCTGTTTAAGACTTAAATAAGCAATAAGGGTTCAAAATCTTAACGAGGGAGATAACTAAAATGAAGCAGAAGTGTTTCTAGAGCAATTAGTGCTTCTTATTAAGCAATTGGGTTGGAACAAAAGCCTGCAGCCACTGCGGCCCTCCAGGAATGACTTTGCACATCCCTGCTCTAGACCGTCCTCAAAAAACTATGACACATAGACACACACATATTCATCATCAAGATATTGATATTTTCGGTTTCAGGAGAACCTTAAACATTGAGATCCATTGAAAACCGGAGATCAAAATGTTTGACAAATCTAAAGCTTTCGTTCCTCCCCCACAGATGATAGGTTATGGTGGGGAAGAGCACAAAGCAAAAAAGTCGTAGCAAACCATGCAAAGTAAATAGCATTCATTTTCAGACTACAGTTTGGGTGATGTGCTGTGTTTGCAAGGACATAACAGAAAACCTTCTCAGATACTGAAGAGATGCCGAACTCTAGCCTATCCTGGCAGAAGCAACCTTAAGTCAAAGAAACCATCCCTAGTGACTGCCCCAACCACTACAAGGCTCACTCACACTCACATTTCCAAACTTAGTTAAACAAGGCCAGTTAAGAATAACCAGATGAGAGGTCTTTAGAAACTTGGAAGAAACTCAGCATAAGGACATAGTGATTTTCCAAATGAAAAGAGTCTATACAGTTGAACAAACTGTTTTGAGGAGTCAGCTCTAGGATCAGCAATCCATTGCAAGGTACAGTTAGATACACAGTTATTCACAAAGCGGTTAACTGATCATTGGACTTTAAAAATAAACTTATAGTCACAGACAGAAGAACATGGAACCACCACAAAGTACCCTGTACTAAGGAATTCATGCTTCTAAGTCAATTAACAAAACCAAAGACAGACAGTGGACAACTAACATAAGAGTCTTGCAGATAGAGTTCAGGGCAAACTGAAACTGTTACCAAATTAAAAAATATTACCTAATGTGTACTTTTGTCTGTTATTTATCCACCACATCCTTCCTAAATCATAATTCTCATCTAGAAATAATACATTTAGAGAAAATTTGTTGAGATCAGACATATTAACAATGGTTTCTTTCAAAATCCAGTGAGTTACACAATGTTAACACCATATTGACACCATAAAGGCTTAAAACTTTAGCCAGGCACAAGTGGAAAATGACCTAGCAGGAAAGTTACTGATACATCTGCAAAAGTCCCTGAATCCTAAAATTGGAAATCCATTGAACCACTCTGTTTGAGCAAGCCCTATGCCAAGCATGTCAAGCAAATGCTTAAATTTACTGCTTAATCTGTCCCAGTTTTTTAATTAGCCCAACTTCATGGGTTATAAAGATTAACTGAATCAATAGTATGTTATCTGATTTAAAATACGGGTTGACAAGAACAGGTTATAGACCTCAAAATGCATCAATCCAAACATCTATTTGTTGTATCCACATAAGTCAATGTCACAATACATGACTTCTAGTCATAGAGTATATCAGACTTGTTGACTGCTGTTGCTGACCACTTCAATTTAAACTTTTGAACACAGTTGGGCATGTCAACTTACCCTGCTGTATGCCAACTCTTTAGCACAGTTGTGCTCGCCACTTTATCGGACAATCAATAATGTGTTGCCTGGCATAGTACAAACGGTTAATGGCTATGGTGAGTTCAACTGTAATTTCAGCCCTTTTTTTACTTTGTCCTTTTTGTTGTGGTACCTAAAACAAACCTAAATACCTGTTTTCCTTATTCCCCGTTGCTGCATTCTATGCATTGTACTTCGGGATGAACATTCACTGGGAGTCAACTCTGCTGTACACCGAGTCTGCCCTTACAATGAAGCCTAAGTTTGTTGGGGTGAGTCATAGACTAGTTGTAGGGAGTCACTGGGTACTGTATGTTAAACTAAATAACTGACCATCCAACTGGAATGCACTGCCAACTGCCTCTAACTTACTAAGATTATGTAAATGAAGGCTATGGCTGAAAATTGCTGGAAAAATTCATCTGATGTGATATCCAGTTCATCTCATTATTTTATTGAGAAACTGTGACGGTGGGCTTCACAGTCCTTGAAAGCTCTCTTACCTGGAAACGTTGATAACATGTCTGAGGATATGTGCTTCTTATTTTCAAACAAGGGTACAAAATAGTGCAGTGCCTTTTTCAATAAATAAATTAATAGTCAAATAAAAGCAATTGATAAGTGGAAGTTAAAATGTCTAAAACAATTCATAAAAATTAGGTTAAAACACAGGCAGAGTCTATTCTCCTAAAACCATCTCTCTTTTTAGCATCTGTGCTGCTCACCAGAGAGGTCTCATCAGCAAGCAGAGATGCCTGCCGACAAACGCAGTCATCCCTTATCCAGGCCCGTGTCCCTGCTGCCAGTCCCTCTGCATCTGAAGGGTGCCACGCCAAGCCTCGCTCCATCTTCCATCTGCTGCCACCTCATAGCCTCCTATATCCTACCTTGTGTGCCAGCCAAATGCTTCTCCGCTAGGACTCACAAACCCGACTGTCTGCAATACTTTCCAAACATGCTGACTCTGACTTGCTTCTGCCTTCCTTTCTTCCATTTTAACCTCCACTCCTTGTCTTTCTAATTTTTCTGTTTTCTGCTCAGGCTCCTTTTATAGTAATAGGGATGCAGTTGCAATCAACCCAACCCATGAATGCACTGTCAGCTGATCACATCATCAACCTCTGGAGCCGCTCAGCAATATTATCACACACATCCACACCCCCTCCGAGCCTGAGTACACATTTTTATTTATTTTAAATTTCTATAAAGGTGTCGTATCATAGAAGGTCAGAAAATAAATAATTGGAATGTAACCTGTTTCTTTGACTTCTTACTCCAAGGATAACTTTGCATTTAGCGGCCTTGTCAGTGCTCTGACCTGCATAATAAAGTTGTGAGTGCAATATAATATTAAACTGTGCTTTAAATACTCCTTTAATAGGCACATAAGGCGTATTGAATGTCTTTTTAATGCAGCTGTTCTTACTGCAGGTCTTTTTGTGCTTAGGGAAGTGCAGAACATTTATTTATCAGGTCAATGAATGAAATGGCCTCTTCTCGAAGAGAACTAATATCAAGAATTTGTTATCCCATATTGTCTACTAAATTCAACTTTATTCAACTGAGAAGAAACTACTGCAGGGTTAAAATGGAAGGTTATTTTTATTTTGTCTGAATTATTTGTTTGTTTTTTTGTTATTTTGCATGAAACCTTGATTAATTTTCTTGCTTGACCAGGCTTTTCTATTTACAGAAGTTCATTCTGAATTGAAAAAAAATTATTCTAGAACTTAAACTCATTTGAGTGCCAGTATACTGGTGCTCCACAAGACGCATTCAAGGTGGAGGTGGGATTACATCAGGGATCGGCTCTGTGCCCTTTCTTATTTGCAATGATGATGGACAGGCTGACTGACAAGATTAGACAGGAGTCCCAATGGGCTATAATGTTTGCTGATGACATTGTGATCTGTAGCGAGAGTTAGGAGTAGGTTGATGAGACCCTGGAGAGGTGGACGTTTGATCTAGAGAGGAGAGGAATGAAGGTCAGTAGGAGGAAGACAGAATACATGTATGTAAATGAGAGGGAGGTTAGTGGAATGGTGAGAATGCAGGGAGGAGAGTTGGCGAAGGTGGATGAGTTTAGATACTTGGGATCAACAGTACAGGGTATGAGGAGTGTGGAAGAGAGGTGAAAAAGAGAGTGCAGGCAGGGTGGAATGGGTGAGAAGAGTGTCAGGAGTAATTTGTGACAGTCGGGCATCAGCAAGAGTGAAAGGGAAGGTCTACAGGACGGTAGTGAGACCAGCTATGTTATATGGGTTGGAGACGGTGGCACTGACCAAAAAACAGGAGACAGAGCTGGAGGTGGCAGAGTTAAAAATGATAAGATTTGCATTGGGTGTGATGAGGATGGATGGATTAGGAATGAGTACATTAGAGAGTCAGCTCTGGTTGGATGGTTAGGAGACAAAGTCAGAGAGGCGAGATTGAGTTGGTTTGGACATGTGCAGAGGAGAGATGATGGGTATATTGGGAAAATGATGCTGAGGATGGAGCCACCAGGTTAAAGGAAAAGAGGAAGGCCTAAGACGAGGTTTATGGATGTGGTGTAGGAGGACATGCAGGTGCTGAGTGTAACATGGCAAGGACAGGAAGAAATGGAAAAAATGATCCGCTGTGGCAACCCCTAATGGGAGCAGTCAAAAGAAGAAGAAGATGCTGTTGCTGCCTCCCCATATCTCCAAAACCCTTGGCTTGAAACCATCTCTTGGATCCTGTTTATGCATAATCTGTATGCTCTATTCGATTCCAATGGATTTTTTAATGTTACTTTTTCTTTCTCACAAAGACATGCATATTATAGTAGATGAAGTCCGGATTCTGCTTTATACTGTCTTGCATTTAATGCTACTGAGATACGCTCCATCCTCCTACGACAATGAATTAGACTATGCTTATTGGAAAACATTATGTTACTTCTTATCTGAGGAGTTTTTATTCTTTTAGCTAGGACAATCCAAACCTAAACTAAAATGGACTCAACCTCTTCATGAGTAGTGAGGAGAAACAAATTTGCTAAATTTGCATCCAGTGAAATTTATGCATTTTACATAAGAAGAAAGTTGTTTAATTCCTGCCTGGAAGTTTTTCATGCATTAATTCTGCACTTGTCTGCCTGTTAGTTAGTATTTAAATAAATCTTTTTAGTGAAAAAAAAAATCACTGGAAGCATACATATTCTCAGCTAAAAATCAGGAGTGGTCTCCCCTAGACTTTCTCATATACTCAGATATGGGGATGATATTTGAGGAGTAAACTGCAAGACAATTATTATATTTTAATATCATGTACATTAAAGGACCATCAACAACAAATCAAATCAAATTAATAATATATTGAGCAATTATTATAAAAGTAAAGTTGAATAAATTGGACTAAAATACCACTTCCGGTTAAGAGAAATAGCCCAAAAGTTGGCAGAAATCTACATTTTGTACCTAATACTTGCATGCAAAATTTGGTTGACCTAAGTGAAAGCGTTCTCAAGTTATCGTGTTAACACACACACACACACACACGCACCCACGGCTACAGACACACAGACATAATTCCAAAAATGGTATTTTCGGACTCAGGGAGTTCTAAAATCTCGTCACTTAATCTTTGGACGATTACAATGCTTTCCCTATACTTTGTATACGAGAAAGTAAAAATAAGGCAGTTTGGTTAATGAGGGGGAGTTTGGCAGCAACATGTACTGAGTGTATTGTGCATAATGTTGTGTTTTGGTATGTCATCTTGTGGAAAATATGGCGTATGTCACATTTTCAAAAAAAATATTACTCCTGTCCTTTGAAGTGGTGTGACTGAGAGGCATGAATAAAATTTATTATACTGCTGTGGTACAGATTAAAGGCTCTATGCTGCTGCAGAAAAGAACACAGGTAAACTATGGAAGTGTGACTGAGGCTTTAGGGAGTAATATTCCTTGTTTTCCACCCTCCAAATAAACCTTTAAAGAACTAGCATCTCACCACGATTTATGCTTTAAAGGTTATGGAGACATATATGTGAATGCTTACAATATTTTCATATTAAAATTGTCACTGTCGTGCTCCACTGACAGACTGAGGAGATCGTTCCTCCCCCAAACTATGCGACTCTTCAATTCCACCCGGGGAGGTAAACATTAACATTATTCAAAGTTATTGTCTGTTTTTACCTGCATTTTTATTACTCTTTAATTTAATATTGTTTTTTGTATCGGTATGCTGCTGCTGGAGTATGTGAATTTCCCCTTGGGATTAATAAAGTATCTATCTATCTATCTATCTATCTATCTATCTATCTATCTATCTATCTATCTATCTATCTATCTATCTATCTATCTATCTATTATAAACGTAAATTATTTTGTATTTATATGGACTGTGAGACAAGGTCCCTTTCAGAAAGCAAAAATCCGCAAACAAATTACAAAAAAAGAGGAAGCAGAAGATCAAAATCAAAATTTTTATACAAACATTAACTTGCCATGCAGCTTACAGAAAGGAAAAAAAAGGAATAAAGGGAAACCATGATAACTATTGATTATTTGACTAATGCTTGTAAAGAATACAGTATTTGAATAATATGATTAGAGAGAGATAACATACCTCATACCTCTGGTGATGTCATCTCTATGTGGCATCAAATCTCTGTCCAGAATCTTTTTATGTGTAGATCCTGATGGTGTAACATGCTGCTCACCTCCATTCAAAATTCTGACTCCCTCAATGTGTTCAAGAAGTGATGAAGACTCTCTTGCTTGCTGAGTTTTAGGTGTTGGTGACCCATGAATTGTAACAAGCTTGTATTTTGTTCTGAGCTCTTCACCTGTGGTAATCAATTTTATAACCTTGTTCAGTAACATTTGTTCCCAGACAGGCCCCTCGATTGACGTTTACTTGATTATGTTGAGCTCTTTTTTAAGTTGCTTTGGATAAAAGTGTCTGCTAAGCAAATAAATGAAGGTTTCTATGATCAATTATTATGTGTTTTATATTAGACATATATAAACAAATGACCTGTGTGTGTGTGTGTCTGTGTGGAGCAGTCTGCTCTGCTCATGCTTAACCACAGCCACTAGATGGCGCATGCATACACTTTTACCTTTTTTCATTTCTTGCATGCACTTCTCTCCTCACTATGAAAGACGTGTGCAGCAAATGTCACCGTGCAACAATGACATTGTGCTAATGACAGATAAAGAAACAAAATGTCGAAACAAAGCAAACTCTGAGGCTCAACAACGTGCAAGCGAAACACCTCAACAACAGAGGGCAAGGGTTGAAGTTTTCATGAAAAACATTATCTATCTGGAGATATTTTCTCTAGGCAAAAGATTAATAGCATTTATATGCCAGAGATATGGCTAAGATATGGTATCGCTAGTGTCTTCTTCCGAATGCCAGTGGGCAGCAAGCACAGGTGCATCCACATTCTCTGCAATGGGTAATTCTTAAGAGTTAACTGATGCCTCTCAAAGTTTAGATAGATAGATAGATAGATAGATAGATAGATAGATAGATAGATAGATAGATAGATAGATAGATAGATAGATAGATAGATAGATAGATAGATAGATAGATAGATACTTTATTAATCCATGAATATAGTAAATCTGTTAGGGAGTCTGCGGGTTGTTTTTTGTCCTGAAGACCACACACAGCTAGTTTGTAAATAATTTAGACCACTGTTCAAAGATTGATTTTCACTTTGACATTAAACAATCTTTTTCCGTTGATCATTGTCAAAACAGTTGAATTAAATTCACTCTGATTCAATGTTGTAAAATAATAAAATGTGAAAACTTTCAAAGGGGTGAATACATTTTATTGACATTTGGTATAGGATTCCCAACAGCAGTGCTAAAGTTTGTGATGCACCTGTTGGAATAAAAACATCTCATTACTACATGCATTACTAAAACATTTCAGAAGATGGTACTTCACAAACATTAATGTTGAATCCACCTAACAGAATATAACTACTAGACAAATATAAATCAACTTGTGACTCTTGAAAAAATGTTGTGGAAGATTTAGAGTTTGCAAAATGTCTTTGTTCAATTGCTTTGCAGGCACTAAATATATTAAAAACTTAATACTCTACAAGAATTTTTTTGACCTCTCACCAACATACTCTAAGGTTGTCTTTTTACAGGGGGCCTCATGTACAAATGGTGCGTACGCACAAAAATGTTGCGTACTCCCGTTTCCACACTCACATCGCAATGTATAAAAACTAAACGCACATTTTCATGCCAGCTCAATCCATAGCATACGCAAGTTCTCTGCTCGGTTTTGCAAACTGGCAGCACCCAGCGTCAAAGCAGTACTACTGTTCCTGTGTGGTTTCCCTTTATTTTTTAGATTCACATCCCTGACACGGCTTTATCAAATGCACTGAAATTAACTGTATATTGTTTTTTAGTTCAAGGCATCTGATTGTAATCAACCTGTAACCATATAATGGTGTACCGAATGGCCAAACTATTCCAAATACCATAGCCACTTTAGCGTTGTTACTCTCAGTGCACCACTAATACAGCTTCTAGCACTGCCTCAGCCATGTGCACAGTCTATTTGAACTTCTCCCATTCGACAAACGCTTCAGAGTCTTTCCTGTACGGACCTCGCAGTTCAGAAACAGCTTCATTCCAAGAGCTCTAAAGAAAAGCCAAGCAAAATGACACCTTTTATTGGCTAACTAGAAAGATTACAATATGCAAGCTTTCGAGGCAACTCAGGCCCCTTCTTCAGGCAAGATGTAATCAATTACATCTTGCCTGAAGAAGGGGCCTGAGTTGCCTCGAAAGCTTGCATATTGTAATCTTTCTAGTTAGCCAATAAAAGGTGTCATTTTGCTTGGCTTTTCTCTACATTCATAATGGCTAACACGGTACAACACCCTAGTACTAAAGAGCTCTAAACACACTCAATCAGTCCATCAAGTGCTCCTGGTAGAACTGTTTGTACCTATAAGTACAATTACCTCACTTTAAACTTGCACTGCAGTTGTAATATTGCACAACCACTTATGCTTTCATATTATATATTTTCTCTGTTTTTTATCATTATTAGTATTATTATTGTTGTGGTTGTTATTTTACCATTTTATAGGAAAATAAGTTTATGAAGGATTTGCATATTGAATCTCATTGTACCATACAATAACAATACAGGAATTAAATTCAATTCATTAAAAGAGAGCGCATATTTATAGATGATTAAATAGATTTATAGATGATGACTGGCTTCTTTATATCACTGCTTAAACCAACAAATAGTATGTTTTCCTTGCCTCTACTTGGTATTCGCTGAAATTCTTCTTTTTTCCCCGTGCTTTTGCCATTGTTTTTTCACAGAACACAAAACATAAGGGACTATTTATATTGATTTGCATATTCAAAGAGGTGAAATTCTGGGAGGAGTCAGAGTGGCGGCAGGCACGTGCACGAGCATTACTTTTCACACTGACCAGGATTTATGGAGCGGAAGAACATGGAAGTTGGCGTATGCACAGATCTATGCATCTGGATTTTTTTTGTGCGTACACACATTTAGACTTTTGCCCGTACTCCATGTTTTAGTGTGAATTCTGTGCATGGCGTTATGCAGGATGCCCCAGGTCAGTGACTGTACTCAGGGTCCATATGATCAATGACATCTTTCACTAGATAATCACTTAAAACTGAGAAGAAACAATATTTTGAGATATTATAGTAATTTCTTTTTCTTTTTTTTTGTGAATTTTCCTGGAAAATATAAAGCACAAAAGTCTCTATTACTTACTGGCATTTACTGTATATATCTGGAAATGGATGCACAATTTACTTTTTCTGTTCAATATAAGAACTATAAGGACTGAAATGCACACACAATTACAGAATGTGGAAGAAAAAACAAACAAAGTTTACATTAACATTTATCATATTTTACATGGGGCTGCACGGTGGCGCAGTGGGTAGCACTGCTGCCTCGCAGTTGGGAGACCTGGGGACCTGGGTTTGCTTCACAGGTCCTCCCTGCGTGGAGTTTGCATGTTCTCCCCGTGTCTGCGTGGGTTTCCTCCGGGCACTCCGGTTTCCTCCCACAGTCCAAAGACATGCAGGTTAGGTGGATTGACGATTCTAAATTGGCCCTAGTGTGTGCTTGGTGTGTGGGTGTGTTTGTGTGTGTCCTGCCCGGGATTGGTTCCTGCCTTGTGCCCTGTGTTGGCTGGGATTGGCTCCAGCAGGCCCCCGTGACCCTGTGTTCGGATTCAGCGGGTTGGAAAATGGATGGATGGATGGATATTTGACATATGTTATTTTTAATTAATTTCCCATTTTATTTATTTTTTCCAGGATATGCATGGAGAGATGCAACAGAGAACCGAGAAAGGAAAACCTAGTTTTCCTGTCTTGACAATATTGTGTTTAGTATGATGGTAATAGCAAGTGTCATGTTTTATCTTTCATGCCTGGGGCCTCATGTATAAACGGTGCGTACGCACAGAAATGTTGCGTAAGAACGTTTCCACGTTCAAATCGAGATGTATAAAACCTACACTTGGCATAAAACCACGCACTTTTCCACGGTACCTCATACCCTGTCGTACGCAAGTTCTCCGCTCGGTTTTGCAGACTGGCGGCACCCAGCGTCAAAGCAGTGCTACAGTTCCTGTGTGGTTACCCTTTCTTAGATCCACATCCACGATGGCGGCTTTATCAAATACACTAAAATTAATCGCATATCGTTCATAAATTTAATGCATCTGATTGTAATTAACCTGTAACAATATAATGGTCCACAGAATGGTCAAACTATTCTAAATACCATAACTGCTTTAGCGTTGTTACTCTCACTGCACCTCCTTCTTCTTCTGTCAGCTGCTCCCATTATGGGTTGCCACAGCGGATCATCTTTTTCCATATTACTCGCACTGCACCACTTGGAGTATTTATATCACTGTATCTGAGTGTGAATCACAGATCTACAGTGATTGGAAAGAGAATTATTGGTATACAGAATCAAGCACTTGCTGCCTCAGCCATGCTGTCTATTGAATTGCTCTCATCCGGCCAACGCTTTAGAGCCTTTCTTGTTCGGACCTCGCAGTTCACAAACAGTTTCATCTCAGGAACTATACACGCACTCAATCAGTCCATCAAGTGCTCCTTGTAGAACTGTTTGTACTTGCAAGTTACCGTGTGGTAATTGTACTTATGATACAGTTATAATATTGCACAACCTGAGCCACTTTATAAAGCGCGTATTTACATATGATGACGATATCATTTTTAAGATGAACTGCAGAAAAATATGTTTATTATATTATATAGATAAAACTTTAACTTTAACTACACGGTGCCACAGCGCTAGCGAGCTTGAACTTCGTTCACGGTTTGTTCCTGCCTCGCGCTGTATTCATGTTGTGGCTGGCGCAACACTGGAAGGATAGATGGATAGAATAATTAAACATTACAAAGTGTGGTGTGTGGCCGGCTAAATATTCCTGCCATCACCCCCAGGCCGCCAGGTGGAGCTCTCCCAACAGTGTGGACGTTCCCCGAATTCCAGCAGGGCCTCATGGACTTTGTAGTTTATATGCACAGCCCTGCTGGATACCATGGGGACCACCAGGAGTCGCTGTGGGAAGGCTGCTGGACTCTTACTTGCCCTATAACCCGGAGGTGTGTCATGATCACATGACAAGAGGAAACGACGTACTTCCGGGTTGAAGAAAGGAGCTTTTTATCCGACCCGGAAGTGTTCATGATCATATGGACAGAATGGAGAAACACTTCGGGGTCAGGGACTATATAAAGGACTCTGGGAAACCAGTACACTGAGCTGAGCTGGGTGGAAGGGTGGCAACGCGTTTGGGAAAGGAGGATTGGTTTATTTGTATTGATTAATTTATGAGTATTGTGGAGAGAAGGGTGCTTGGTGCACATTATTATTATAAAATAAATAATAATTGGATTTTTATCTGGTGTCTGACGTCTGATCTGAGGGTTCAAGCGGACGACCAAGCCTCAAACTGCGACAGAAGATATTTCGATGTTACTTAAAAGTTTTGAAGAATCGGCATTCTAAGCTTACAGATGGCTTAACGTCTATTACAGAGCTGATTATGTGGCGATTGGGTATTTGGAGAAAGAAAAGTCAGGACAGGAATTGGGGGTTAGTACGTTTGAAAAAGACAGTACTTCTGTAATAAAGCATTTCATTGAAGGTCGCGCATGGCGCAGTAAGCATCTTGCGTAAGACATTTACAAGCACTGCGCCACCATGTTCCCATGTTTAATAACATGTTTTAACTCATATAATCATGAAAATGATATCACGTATACTTCTCAGTATTTTAATTATTCAGAGAGCTGTAATATTACGAATGTAATGGATTCTGTGTCCTGTCGGAGGAAGAGCACGTAGTGATTCAGGTACATAGAGCAGATATAAGATCAAATACACAACAAAGCATTTAACGTGCTACTTTAGTTACGATGGGATTTGAGAAACTAGTAAATTAAACGATTTTAAGATGAAGTTTATGATGTTCTACTTTAATGACAAAAAAAACTACGTGATTAAAGTGGAAATTTCGAGATTAAAGTTGACATTTCGTGCTTTTTTCACACTGTGTGCCTTTTTTTTTTAACTGTAACCTAATAAGCTTTCATATGACACTCAGATGGTGGGCTACGAGTCGCCTTTTCACGCCGACTTTGATATGTGACAACTTTTTTATTTCGGGCACTGTGCGACTTTGTGAACTTGAGCTTTCGAGTTTCTCTGACACGCTATGTCACTCGATCAACTTCCTTTTGTTGCTTATATAACTGCTTAAACCAACAAATAGTACATTTTTCTTTGCCTCCATTTGGTATTCGCTGAAATTCTTCTATTTTTCCTCGTACTTTTGCCATTGCCTTTTCACTGAACGCTGAGCTTAAGGGCTATTTATATTGATTTGCATATTCAAAGAGGCGTAATTCTGGAAGGAGTTGGGGCAGGAGAGCAGGCGCGTGCGTTTATTTCCATGCTGAGCGGGATTTATGTAGCGGAAGAACGTGGAAGTTGGCGAACGCACAGATTCCTGCATCTGGATTTTTCTGTGTGTAAGCACAATTCGACTTTTGTGCTTATGTCATGTTATAGTGCGAATTCTATGCACGGCGTTATGCATGAGGCCCCTGGACTTTTAAAAAGAAAAGACATTCCTGCAGCGTCGAGCATTGTGTGCACTCTGCTTTCCATGCCATATCCAGTGGGGGCTATATTTAAGCTTCCATCTTGTTTTTCTCTTGTACCTATCAGAATGCACTCTTTCAAACAAGGCTATTATACAAATGGGACTGAAATCTAAAGGTTTTAACACTTTGTGTTTATGCAACCAGAGTTTATCAGTATCAATGTTCCCACTAATGAGTGGCCTGCTGTGTACAAATTTCTTTTTCATATGAACAGCAAGTTCTAAAAATCTTTGAGCACCAGTATTAGCAATGCCTTTCAGTATATATCACAAAAAAATTACCTATATTATTATGTACTGTATTGCATATTTAATGTTAAATATCAAAAAATTCTGTGGTGGGCTGGCACACTGCCCGGGGTTTGCTTCCTGCCTTGAGCCCTGTGTTGGCTGGGATTGGTTCCAGCAGACCCCCGTGACCCTGTGTTAGGATATAGCGGGTTAGATAATGGATGGATGGATGGATGGATATCAAAAAATTAACTGAACTAAGTTTTTTATATAAAAAGTTCTACTCAAGAAGTTTCCCTTCTGATCTTTTCTGCCTTCCATTAGTGATACCTCCATGAGCATTAGCAGACTGTTAAGGATTTAAAAAGAGTTTTAATTCTCATCACGTTTTCCAAATGCTCGGAATCTAAATGACTTTGCTTTTATATTGTTCGTTAGACTAAATCCTCTTTCATGGTCAGCACTTGAAGCCTGGTGTGCCACAAATCTCCAAAAAGTGAAAACAACTCCTTGAAGGGATCCTGTTGTTTAATAAATGTAACCAGAATTAAAAATGTCTTTACAGTTTCAGTTTCTAATTGTTCCTTAATTAGTGTCTTGAACCTCATTTTAGTCTCATCTGCCTTTTCAGCTTTGACCAGTTCTTCAAATTATGCCCTTTTAACTGATGACCTGCAGAAAAGTGTGTAAATAGTTCTTAGCAAAGTCTCAATGTCACTCATCAGGGGAATGTCTTTCCAAGCATCATCTTTGCTCAGATCATCACAATGTGCCACACAATGTCGTTCTGATAAGTGTGGAATGGAATGTTGTGTAAGAACAGTTGCACCTTTTTGTTTGCCCCGCATGACTGATATGCCATCTTAGGAGAAACATTACCATCTGGTTTAAATGTCTCTTGTTTTCCATTTAAAACTGCCCCAAGAACAGATAAACTTTTACATGCTGGTAATGTTATGATGCCAGATACATGATTTTATGAATGGATTTGATTTCATTCCGAAATTTAATACAAAGGGTATAATTAAATTTTTTTTAAGTATTACATCAGTTGATTCATTGACTAGCTAAATGTGGTAGGCTGATTTTCTAATTTAATTTAACACTTTGGTTTTGATTGTTGAATTTATGTACTCAATGACCTCAAATGCATAATTCTTAGTTCACCAGCTGTCTAGTGTTTTCCCAAAATTGGCAAATTGACCATGAATATCCTGGGCCGCTAACACAGAAGAATTTATTTCCAAAGCCAGCAAAATGTTATCTATTAAAACTTTTACCTTCTCAGTTGTTGCTTGTTTTCAGTGCACACATTATTTTCTTTCTTCATGCTCTTCTGTTAATTTTCTTTCAACAAAACTGTCAATTGATTTTTAGGTTTTGTGATTGAATTGATTTGAGATTTCTGGTTCAAATTTAGATAATTAGTTCACTTTCCGCTCTATCTATGCTTCCCCTGAGGTCTATTTGTTAAACATCCTGCTTTTAAACATTTTTGCAAATGAATGTTTGAGTAATTAAACATTTCTGCCAGAAGCGCATGCTGTCTGGTGTTATGCCATAATTTCGTTTTCACAAAACATTCTGTCTTAAATCTCAAACATTGTTACTTTGATGGGTTACTTAGTTTAATTAATTTACCTATGACCATTAGAGAGACGTCCCTAAAATGTATGAGCGATCATTCACACGCTTAGCTTAAAGGGAACATTGCTCAGAATCCACTTTTTAATTTGTTCTTTACATGTGAAACCACCTCTTTATAGTAAACAACTACCGTATGTAATTATCTGTGTCCAACCTGCTAATTGTAAATGTAACACCTGGGTTCATCTGCTGAAGGAGTTGGGTCACGTCTGTATTTGCACTAATCTGCTGACCAAATGATCATTTGTTAAAAAGTCTTATTTTAAAGTTACAGATCTAATTTATTTTTTCTTAAGATTAACTAAAAAAGAGATGGAGATTTTTGACACAGAATACTATGTGTAGACAAGTCAACTTATATTAGGGTACATCATTCATTGACTAAGATTTAAAAAGACTTTCTAAGCTTGATAAGAGAGCTGAAGACCTTTTGAGCAGGAAGGAACACCTCGAGTGGCCTTTTAAGTGTAAAGCCTGGAGAGACTATATGAAGGCTTAAGGAATACTCCACTCAAAAATGAGAATTTATTTATTTGTTGTTTCCCCGTGTTGTGTGTATTGATGTCTGAATTTGTTTTTATCTCATGATTTTATGGAGAACATGGATAACAAAAAAGATCCTACTACAACAGACTTGAATGGGGCCAACGAGAACAACAGAAAAAACTTTAAAATGTCCGTGAAACATTTAAATAATCCACAAGTCACTTATCCAGTGTAGGAAATTGCATATTGATGAGAGAAGAAGAATTGGTTGATGTTAATCAATTAATTATGAGTTTTGCCTTTGGCAATATAAATAATTAATTTTACAATTTGATAGTAGGTTACCACCTTATTGTCCTTACATCTCTCTGTGTTTCTGGTCAATAGGCTTGTATCAAGGTAAGTGAAGCACACTTGTTTTAAGAAACAGAATAATACAATTTATTGATAAACACAAGGATTATAGAATTATGATAAATGCATAATATATATATCTATTATAAAAGAAAATCTTGAGACGAGACAAGACTATTGCCAAGAGATTTTTTCAAGTTGGTAGAGGGGGTCCCACCCTCCTCTCAACCATTTCCAGTTAACGACCCACGCCCACAGTCCTCTCACCTCTCATTCATGTGAATGCTTTTGTCAGACACAGTTCCTGCACTCTCAGCTATTATTAATTTTTACATTTTCCTCACTTTAAGTTCCCAATAAAAGAAGACTTATTATGTCCAAATCTTATTGAAGAATTTCATCCTGAAGGGTTATCAACAGAAGAAATGAGTACATGGGCAATCCTAGCACCAAGAAACGATGAAGTCAAACGAATTAACGTGAAAATTGTTGATCGGTTACAGGGCAAATTGGTTAAATGTGTATCAATAGACTATGCTGAAAGAGTTGGAAGATGAAAACATCAGCTTACAATCTCCCGTAGAATATCTGCAAATGTTAACACCCATCCAGTCTTCCACCGGCCGGATTACTTTAGACATTAGACACCAAAGGAGATCTTGATATGCCATTTGTATTAAAACGTTCACAGTTTCCCGTTGGAATAGCTTTTGCTATGACAATTAACAAATCACAGGGACAAACATTCGAAAAAGTTGGTTTATTTATTAGAGAGAAAGAAACGATATTCACTCATGGGCAGTTATACGTTGTGTTGTCATGATGTAAGTCCAAACACGGAATGAAAATTCAAAGCGATATTGACAAAAAGTTCATTCCAAATATTGTTTTTACTGAAGTTTTACAGTTAAAGTATGAGTTTAAAAAGCCAGACAGAATGAAAACGTATAATGCAACAAATTTTCTTTCAATTTATTACGTTTTACTATGTTTTTACTATGGTTAATTAGTTGTTGTAATGTAAAATATTTAGTTCTATTATGGCTACGTAACAATTCCCATGAAAATAATAATCTGTTTAAATTGTGCATCTGCTACACCATACATGAGCGGTAGAGGTTGGCGAGAGCCCCCTAGTATGCATATATATATGTAAACAAATAAGATGGGACGCAGACAGACTTGACAGACGGCGATTGTTTACTAGTATTTAGATTTTTAATTGATTGGCATAGATAAACAGTTTTATTATGCCAAATCATCAGATGATGTCTGATGGTGTATGGAGTTGCATGTTCCTCTAGGTTCAAGTGAAAATCTTTTCTTATGTTGGAGTGCATTTTTAGTGATTGCTACACTTCCCTTTGTCCGTGTTGTGATGTGATATTTTACTCACCTCATTGTTAGGCTCTTTGCTGTTCCCAGTGAAACTTCATAGGGGAAAAGCATTACTCTTTCAGGCACAATGGCGAAGGTGCTGAATTTCCCTTCTTGAAGTAATGGATGCTTTCAGTCCTCTCAAACCTGGCTCAATCACTGGAACAAAGGTTGGCTTGGAAAAGTGGGTCTTATTGCTAGTTCAGGGTGTCAAGTTCCAAGGCTTATAGAGAGTAGCTTCCAGGCCAAAGAAGGCATGTAAGATTTCTGTTCCACAGAGAATAAGTGGCTTCTCACCCCACAAAGAGCAGCTCATCAGTTTTCCGCTCCCAATAGAGCACAGATTGTCCAATCCTAGGACAGCTTAGCCCAAAATGAGAGTATCTTCTGATCATGAACATGATGTTTTCCTCTCACTATCAAATACAGCTTCTAATAGTGATGTAACTGGATTAATCCTTTTCATTCAATCAATGCATTTTTCAATGGTCTAGTCATTTTGCTTATTTCTTCTTAACACTCATCTAATTCTTCCTACTCTTCTCTAATTACTGGAAACTGTTCTCTGGCAACATTCTCAGCAACTGCTATCAGACTTCTTCAACTCGTTCAGAATGCATCTTCCAGCTCATATATTCTGTTCCTCACTTACTTCACACCACTCCTCTGGTATGTTGACTTCCATTTGCAACACAGATCCAATTCAAGCTCTTGTCTTAACTTTCAGTTCCCGTATGACCTCTTATTACTGTCAATCTCTGGTCTATTGTTTCCATTCTGCTTCAACATTTCTGGTAACTGTACCTACAGCTGCCATAAGTGCAAAAATTGGTTCATGCTTCTTAGTTCTTGCTCCTAAGATAAGGAATTAGAGTGACTATGACCATATGACCTGATCCCAGTCTGATTATGGTCAAGAGCCTTGTGAAGAAACTTTGCTTTAGATAGTATCTTAGACATTCTCTCCAGCTGATAGTACATAATCAAGCAACTTTGATACTGACTCTGAGTTTTTCTTTCAGCCATGGGACAAATTGTACTACTTGACTCAAACTTGAATTCATTTTGACTGTTTTATGAGGTATATATTATGTGTTATGATTTACTTTAATAAATTGCCATAGATAAAAGAGTAATAATAATGAGAATAATACATTGATATGCAGACACATAAATAAGAAGTTCTGTTTTTACTTGTTAATTTTTCTATCTAGTACTGAAATCTCCATATGGCTGCTGTGGCTGATAATCTGTCATTCTAATGTGATTGCTTTGCTTTTTAAATAATGATACTCCAATCTGTAATTATTTGAAAGTGTGTGCAGCATTGATTGCTGTGTGATGGAGGATGTGAATGAAACTCCTTGAAGTGGCAAAATAAATGCAAGCCACAGGGTGAATAGGAATCTCAGTTACATTTTACTCTGAAAAGCTGAAGCTGCTTATACAGAAATGTCTTGCAGATCTAACCACTAACTCCTTCCACTATCTTAGGGAGGTTAGTGGCAGATGGAACAGACAATGGAAGATCTTATTCAGCAGAAAAGCAATAAGCTCTTGCCACTTATAGTTATTTTCCTTTGAGGTTCCTTTTCACTTACTTACTTGTTTTTCACTTAAATGAAATCAAGTAGTGCAGAAAACTTCAACAATGAAATAAACAAGTAAAAGTAGAGGCAATCGTTTTCTAAACTTTATCCTGATAACCCTGCATGCACTCTGATTTTCGCTGTACCTGAACTCTATGCCACTGAATAATGACAAGTGGGTGGCGGCAGCACTTGTTCAGTGCAGTCCAGCGCTCTGGTCAACACAAACAACGGGGAGCCTTATTTTGTAGCAGATGTGGCTCAATGTGCAGCACCACAGGAGAATTTATGTAGGTGAGATGGACTGGAAGATTTTCGAGTGTAACTAAGGTGAGTAAATATTATGACTGATTAATTGTGCTGTTCTGCATTCAGGCTTGTTTTCCACAGGATCTCTTCCAGTGCGGTGTAGTTTTACAGAATATTTCTTCCTATAATAACACAAAATCCAGTTTTCTGCAGCATTTTGTGAAAGGTAGAAGTCAATTCTAAATGGGATGTCAGTTTGTCTCAGACCATAGTCATTTATATCCATTGTCCTTACAAGAACATCTTTGGAGAAAACCACATGGACATACAAACACCCAGACAGAAACTGGGAATCACTCATGACTGTTAATGATTAACTATTTTGGGACTTTACATAATACTTAATAGCAGAGGTGTAGACCATACCATTTATCTGTATGCTGCTAGATGTGTCTGAAATGCGTTTAGTCAGTATATGTAAATGAACCTAGCTGATTAAAGGAAGCTTTCTGTTAGATTTCTTTAGTCTGCCGATGATGCATTGAACAGGGCATGGGGGGCTCCTCCTGTTAGTGCAAATAAAGGACACCAGTGTTTGGAGTTTATATACAGTATAACAATGGCTTAAAACTCTTCTTTATTTACTAAGTATTTTCTGTAACAGAGATACTGTCCTGTAGGAAGCAATTTCTGAAAAGGATTGGGGGTTTATGTTGACACAACATTTTCATTGTTTATGCAATGTGCAGAAACAATTATAGAGGCAAATAAAATGTTAGGTTATATTGTAAAAACTGTTGAAAATAAATCTAGGGACGTTATGTTTGAATTATATAAAATGAGCAGATCTAGTCACAAAAAACACATAGCAGCACATGAAGCTGTGCAAATGGAGAACAAGAAGATGCATCCCTGGATTTAAGGATAGGTCGTACTCTGATACACTCAGAGAATTAAACCAATTTAATCCCGAGCAGAGGAGACTACATAGGAACCTAATCCAGATTTTCAAAGTCCTCAAAGGCATTGATAAGGTAGATCCAGCAGAACTCTTTCAATGAAATGATGAATCACATACTTGACGATAACAGTGGAAGGTAAACTCTGAAAGTACTTCTTTATACAAAGAGTTGTGGGAATCAGGAATGAACTACCAAGACATGTAGTTTAAGCAGAAACTTTGGTAACTTTTAAGAAGTGTATGGACGAGATATTGGAGCAGTTTAGTTATTAGATAAACAAATGAGATTGATGTACTTAATAGACTCCTCTCATTTGTCAAATTTCTTATCTTAAAACCACCCTAAACTCTTTTTATTGAGTTTCACATTTGGCAAGTGCAAAATCATGTGCAAATAGAATTTACTGTAAGTGCTGGTTTCACTAAACTCTATGCAAATCAAAACTTGCCTGTTTCACTTATCACTAACCCAGAACAAGATGTCATTCTAGCTTATGAAATGGTAATACTAAAATATTCAATATTTATATAATATAACAGACACAGACAGAGAAATAAATTTAAGTAAAGAACTGAGTTCAATTCAGTACAATTTATTTATGTATAGGGGTCTTCACTGAGTACATGCTCAGAGCTTTTGCACATCTTAATGAAGCAAATTGCCTAATGAAAACACATTAATGTAAACAAATTAGGACAACTGTAAAATAAATCAGATTCGAGCAAATAAATGAGTATTCTGGTTCTGCAGAATGCTCTGTTTAATTTGACTATTGGAAAAAATAAAGGTAAGCACAAAGACAATTGGCTCAATGCCGTCTTGAAAGAAAAAGTCTTCAGGGGCTTGGAGCTCAGTGGTCCTAAAAAGCTGGTCTGTGACTGAATGCCCACTTCCAGTAGAGTTGTGGGTTTTATTGGTGTGACTGAAAGGGGTGTGGCTTTGAGCACAAAGGAAGTGACTTCATCAGTCATCAGGGCTTTCTCTCCTCCACAATTCTAAGGAAACAGATGGAGCAAAAGTTAGCACTGGTGTCACACTTAATTCCTTCTCCTTATTTGCCAGATACAAACCTGTAAAACACACTCTACCCTGATGTGTCTGACACAATATAATAAGTAGAAATTAGAAATGGGAAATGACCACTTGACAGTGGTGGGGAGAAAAACAAAAGCTTTAGTCAACAATGCTCCCAGAGAATAAAGCAAAAAGATCAGTCTTAGACAGATTCACAGATCTGAAGACCCAGGCCAACTGGCTTTCTGGGGATTTTAGTATATCATAGGTATAGGGTGAATAACAAAAAAATGAAAAGTATTTTTTTTATTAATGATCCCAAAGCTCTCGAAACCTCTGGTGTCTTCATGGGCATGATTAGCTTGGTAATTTAGCAGAGGCATCAAATGCAACAACAGGATATTAAGAAGAGATACACAATAGAGGATGGTCAGTAGCAGTTTAAAACAATTGCTGTTCTTTTATTTTTGAACAAATGACTAAGAAACACAGTTGCAGTATGGACGGTGTGAATGTTAGCAAGGGATCAGTCTAATAGATTAATACAGTACCATTTGAACAGACTTTTCATATCTGCTTTACCCTTGACACACATCATTGCCATGCCTCCTGCCTGCTGTAATGTAATGGTAATCACGCGGCTATTCTGTTATACTCACTGGAGATTATCAGTCCCATTCTTTACGCAGGCTCTTTATACACAGCCATAGCTCTGTGACTGATACAATTCCATAATGTACTTGCATTGATTATTTTCTACCATTTCCAGTCCCTTGACTGGACTAAATTTTTAACACTGGCCTTTGTCTTATTTGTCTAGTACCTTTGTCTAGTGCCTAAACTAAAGAGTTACCCTTTTCTTTAATCCTTCTGAATCTTTCTATAAAATATTCAATGAATATTTACTTAGCTTTCTTTCTTTCTTTTTTTTCTTTTCTTATTTTATTTGTGGACATTTTGAAATTCTTTGAACTCTAAAAGCATTGGCACATTTTTGGGTCCAAAGCCTGCCTCTTGGTTTTTGGGCCAGACTGCCTGGGGTGAGGTTAGTTTGTGAGGCTTACACTAGTAAGGTCATGGTTAAGCCTTTGCGTTATTTTAACGGCTGATCACTCTATAGTGAACATCACAAAAATGGTAGCCAAACAGGATCCCTGTAAGTAACTTGTGAGCACATGCAAGCTCCATACCAAAGCATCAAAAACAATTTAACCAAAGTCCAATTTTCTTAAGGAGACAGTGCTTACCCACAATCCTATTTGAAAGATCAAAATTTTTTTTTCAGATTCAACATTAATTCTGTAGTAAATATTATCACAACAGAGACACAATAAAATAATATAGATGCTGAAAATAAAAAAACAAAAAAATGTTGCTTAATTAATTTTAAATTAGATGTTAATAAAAGAAACAAACTGAACGACTGCTTGAAATGTTGTTTCAAATGACCCCCCCCCCCCCCCCCCCCCCCCCCCTTTGTAACTTGCTGTAATGAAAGATATTAAGTTAATGAGTGCCATTATCGTACTTCTGTGCAGATTGACTGAAACATAATCATGGAAATTCAGCAGAGGAGTAGTAGTAACATAATGTGAGGACATTTATCAGTGTGGTGGCAATACTGAGGGTTACAAAAACTGGTGGGCAACATCACAGCTAACTTCTGATTTACTTGCTGCTATAACATACATTTATATTCTTCTCACTTTAGAAAACTATTTTTGTTGTCCCATATAACTTGTAGGTTTCATTAGTCACCTGTGACCCTGCTTTATGATTTTATTCAAGCAATGGATCTCTTGACATTAAATCACTATTACAGAGGCACAAGGTGCACATAAAGCTGCACATTGCAAGAACTCAATGAAGTCAAAAGACATGCTTGTTTCAAAGCCCTTGATATTTAGTGTCTTCTTACTTTGCTTGCTGCTCGGTACAAATAACTCAGTCTGGCAAAGGTGACTGACTTTTATTTTATGGGTAAGAATATGATGAGAGATAAAAAAAAGCAATTGTTTGTTTATTCTACTGCATCTAGAACTAAGAAGTGGACGGACTTTACTTAATATTCTGATGAATGTAGCATTGACTGGGCCATATAAGAGAGTCTCCTTCCATCTTTAACTATCAGTTGGTTAATTTGTGTAAAGTAAATGTTCACACATTCAATCACTTCATGTTTATTTTATAAACTACTTTTTATAGAAGGCAGTCTCAAATAGTATACATAAAACAAACAAGAAAATCAAACAAAGTAACTCAAGAAAACAATAATAAATTTAGATACATCCACTCTTCTTGCCTGAGCATTTCATATTATCATGACTAGAAGTTGCAGGGCATGTCAAATCAGATGACTGAATGATGACTTTCC
Source organism: Erpetoichthys calabaricus (assembly GCF_900747795.2). Classification (NCBI taxonomy): domain Eukaryota; kingdom Metazoa; phylum Chordata; class Cladistia; order Polypteriformes; family Polypteridae; genus Erpetoichthys; species Erpetoichthys calabaricus. The sequence continues at coordinate 115,893,797 of NC_041406.2, read as the reverse complement.
GACATGGTTTCACGTTTCCAAATTATTTCAAGCTCACTTTTTCTTTCTGACAGCCAATAACGTGTTGCCTGACAGAGTTTGTGCGTTGATTTTATTCGGCTGAGTTGGACTGATTGGTTGATTGGATTGTTCCTGACTCACTACAATTATGAAAAAACGAAGTCTACAACTGAACATTTTTGGAAAAGCAATGTAATGTGTCATGGTGTTTAGTTCTTAGGATGATAAAAAGGTCCCAGCATGCCTTTAAATGTGCCCCATCATTCATGTATGTACCTTGTTATATCCCACTTAGATAACACATGTCTCCAGTCACTCAGGCAATTCACTGTCTGTGTCTTCTGGTCCTAGTTAATCTTTTATAATTTTTAAATGGAGGTTAAGCTTGTGAGAACCTTTTGGAAAGTCTGTCCTGCGGTTTTATTCCCTCCATTACTAGAATCTCAAGTACAGGAGTAGTAAAGCCATTTTTATCTTGACTGTGAAACAGTGCAGCAGCTCATTGACCTTACACAGCTTAATTTTAGGGTCAAGGAAGTTTTCCAACCCTGTGTTTATGTGCTTTGAGTACTTGAAAGATCATATAACTATATACTTTGTAGTATCTTGTGGAAGATGCTGCTAGAGAATTGGGTTTCAGGAATACTGCTGCATAATACCATTGGCCCCCATATTTGAAGTTATGTTTGCACTTGGCATTAAGTAGAGTTCATTGAGTGTGGGTTCCAAGCAAGGTTATTATAGTTTTGCCTTTTTATATTAGTTTTTATTTCTATATTTTTTCTGACCTTACTTGGAAATTCAGTTTAGTTTTAGTTTTCCTTCATTGTGTATTTTTAGTTTTAATTTAGTTTTTATTTTACAAGGACATTTCTATTTTATTTTTTTATATATTAGTTTCAGATTTAGTTTTAGTAATTATGGTAAGGTTAAAGAGCTACTATGGAGTTTAATTTTTGTGTCACAATGAGACAGAACTGTACACTTAACGGGTTTGGATATAATATGAATTTAATGATAGTGGAAGCTTACTACACTACACAACACACTTTACTATTTGGTTTTGTTTTGTCTGGTAAAATATTTTCGATGTCATTTGTGCTGAACAAATCTGCGCTGACTGGTGGCACTTTTTTTCTTTTCCTTTTATTGCCCAGAATGGGCAAATTTGTAATGAACCTTAGGTGAATTTTAAGGTGTGAGGGTTTTTTACTCTAAATGTCTACAACACACAACATCTCCTGCTCCAATGACAATGTGCTTATGATGAATGCCTTCAATATTCACACTGGGCTTTGTTATTTTCTACTAGCCACATTGATCTCTGATTCCATCTCAGGCACAAACAATTTCTTGATAGAATTTTGCACCTGCAGGCCTGGAAAGATATAAAAAAAATAAGAAAAGAGAATCTACTGTGTTTTGACAGGTGTGACCATGAAAATCACAGGGGATAAGGAAGAACAAGGGTCTTAGTCTTGAATCAGTGTGCAGGCCCCACCTAGCTGTATTGAGGGAAACAAAAAAAAAAACAAGCAAGTAGTGTGAAGGTTAGGGGTAGTGAGACATGAATAACCCATCATAAGAAAAGTAAACCCTTAATACGCAGAGCAAGAGCAGGTAATAAGAGTATGGACAGGTACAAAATGACAGAAACAGCATCTGAGATTAAGAACAATTTATGCATTATCTAAACCTGTTCATCCATAGCAGGATCGCAGGAACCTGGAGCCTACCCCAGCAAGTTTGGATGCAAGGCAGAAAAAATCCCTGGTATGCAATATGTATGATATGGCGGATATTAAGAGCAAAAAGAATATGATATTTCAACTATCTGATTTGAGAGGGAGAGAAACATTGAAAAAATGGGGACAGATATTTTAAAGCATAATTCTGCTACTGGATTATTTTCACAATACAGTGGAACCTCGAGTCATGAATGTCTTGGACCACGTACAAATCGGGTTACGACCAAAAAGTTCGCCACACTTTTGCATCTGTTCATGACCACACACTCGGGTGACAAACAAGCCAGTTTCCCTTACGGTTTGTATGCGCCGATGATTTCCGCACGTGTTCAGTCTCTCCCTGTGCATTCACTGTGCAGTGAGCGAGTGAGAGAGAGAGAGAGAGAGAGAGAGAGAGAGCGAGCGTATGAGAGAGAGAGAGCGTGAGCGAGTGAGCTAGAGAGAGAGCACGAGTGAGTAAGCGAGAGAGCGCAAGCGAGTGAGAGAGAGAGAGAGAGCGCGAGCGTATATATATTTACATACAGCTCGTATGGTCCAGAACAGATTGTATTTACATACAATCTTATGGGGGAAATTACTTCAGGTCATGACCAAATCGTGTTGCGACCAGAATTTTGGAACGAATTACGGTCGTGACTCGAGGTTCCACTGTATCAGGTATTTTGAGCTGTGAATATGAACTAAAAAAGATAAATTAATAAATATAAAATAAATACAAAAACAAATTAGTATGTTTAGCTTTTCACCACTTGGCAGACTTTCTTCCCCCACCTACCTGTAGTTCAGGAGAGATATTGCCAACTCAGGAATTTTACAAGTTTTGTGTTGCATTGTTATTAAACGACGTTTTTAAAGCAACAATATGCTGATCTTGTATGATGACCTAGTCAGTCTCTTGATCAGTGCTGTTTTATTTTCAACAATCGGGAGTAGCCTCCCCTCGACTTTCTCGTGTACTCAGATATGGGGATGGATATTTGAGGAGTAAACCGCATGACAATGATTGTATTATGTACATTAAAGAACCATCAGCAACAAATCAAATCAAATTAATAATATATTGAACAATTATTATAAAAGTAAAGTTGAATAAATCGGACTCTGCAGCTGCATGAATTAAAAAAAAAAAACGAGTATGTGTTCAGGTAAAATACCACTTCCGGTTAATGGAAATGCACATCTACAATTCTGATGTAACAACTACATGCCAAATTTCATCCATCTATCTAGTTGCGTTTTTGAGATATCGTGTTTATACACACAACACACAGACATAATTCCGAAAAACGTTATTTTCTGAGGTCTAAAACGTCAAGATTCATCAAAATGTCGAAGTCGATTTTTTTTCATGATTAATATACTTTCTCTACAGTATACTTTGTATACTTCGAGTGCAAAGTGGTAGCTGAATTACTGTCAACAAAAAGCAGGCACCTGAGAAATAAACTGAAACGTAACTCACTCGTGATTTTTCTGTCCATATGGTAAAGTTTTTGTTGAGCAGCACAAATTACATTAATTTAAATTACATCTTGATATACAACAAGTGCAGAGAAAGGCAGCACGTAAATCGCTTTCTATTCCACAGTCTTTTCACGCGTATTCAGCTCACTCTGTCACCGCAAATGCAGTGTGAACACCCGCCATCACCAGCCACCAAACACTGGATGAATACGTGTGGGCGGCTCGCGGTGGAAGGCTTTCAGTTTTAGAGTTAAATGTTATAAAGGTTAAAAAATAACAGCAAGAAAATTAATTCAAAAACAAAAACTAAAATTATGTTTAGTAAGTTATTATTTTATTTCAGCTACTTTAATAGTTTCGTTTAGTTTTAGTTTTTCATTTCAGTTTTGTTAATTATTTTATTTCAATTTACGAAAATGTTTTTTTAACAATAGTTTCAGTTTTGATTTTAGTTTTTCGTTAACTATAATAACCTTGGTGCCAAGTCTTGTCTTCTCTCTCGTTCATAATTTTCTGAGTAAGAAGATAAAGTTGCAGCTAAGGTTAAAAGAATTTCAGCAGTTAGTGAGCCTTAGGCCGGGTTTAGCAGGCGCTACTGCTACATACTGCTAGTGCATTGTACTGTTTATACTTACGTTATGTAAATTATGTACATTATGTCAATCTGGAATATTCCACTAGGTGGCAGTGCAAGATATCATCACGGTGAGAAAATGTTCAGCTTCACTGTGTTGTGAATTGCTTGAAATTTTCATTAAATTTCAAGGATACCTTGCCACAATATCTCTGAAAATGGTGTTTAATGATTACATCCATCAATCCAGGGATGTGCTCATTCCAGCAGAAACAATTCCTGGACGGGACATCAGCTCATCACAAGATGAATATAAGCACACACTTACACTAGCATCATTTTAGCATCACCAAATCTCCAAAACCTTCATGTCTTTGGAAAGAAACCAGAGCACACTGTGGAAATTCACAAGGAAAACATGCAAACTCCAGGCAGGGAACACCTGGGGCGTGACTTCCTGCAAGGCAGCAGCTCTATCACTCTGCCATTGTGCAGCCACAACATGTGTAATTATTAACAGTATTCATTATTTAAATGAAGTTAACGACTTATCAGTAACATGTATTATACATACTTCAATGCATTTCATCATGACAGTGATATCAAGTATAAATGTAAAGATTATAAATGTGCAGAGAGCTGGAATATCATAAATTTAATATGTTCTGTGTGGCAATTGCTGCTTGCTGCTGCTGTCAGCACAGGACATAGCCCCAGAAGCGATTAACAACTGGGTCGGTTTAAAAAAAAAAAGATGGCACAGAAGATGGTATGTCAGACCTTTAAAATGTATTGCATCATTACATTGGGGAATATGCAACGCTTGAATATAAAAGCACAACATATGTCAGCATTATGCTTCACCACATCAAACCATTTATCAAACACTGTAGCACTCATATCTACCCTGTAGAATCTGCAAAGCGGCTTTCTGTGACATTTTGATATTAAACAGAGTTTCTGACTTCCCATTCCGACTTGATCACACTAACTTTTTGCTGGTACTGCAACTCACACATGCATGCTCAGAGGACACGTCAAATGAATGCTGGGAGTGCATTGCAGCCATGATGCGTGTGCGTACGCATTCTGAGTATGAAGTATAAACTGACCCTTAACATTTCGAATAAGATTTTTAAATTTAGAACTCTAAATGGTCCATCATCTCTGAAAACATCAGGAGTGCAAACTACCACATATTAACTGATCTCAGAACTGCTCTCCATGGCTACTCCTGCCAAGCCTCCCCACAGCTCCTTCTAATTCTTACTGGGGGACAGACCTTTGCTGTTCAATTAAATTGTCCACAGGTGGACTCCAAACAAGGTATAGAAACATCTTAACAATTCTCAATATGATGGGATGTGCTTGAGCCAGATTTCAAGTATCAGAGTAAAGAGTGTGAATAGTAAGGTCAATGTGATATTTCAGTTTTTATTTTTAATAAATTTGTAAAAATTTCTAAAATCCTGTTTTCACCTTGTCACTTGCGGTATTGAGTATTGTTTTCGGGGGAAAATAAATTTAAATGATTTTAGCATAAGACTGCAACATAAAAAACTGTAAAAAATGAAGGGGTCTGAATGCTTTCTGATGGCACTGTAAAGAATGGATTTTTGAGGTAAACTCTAATATATCTGAATATTCTTACTTGAGGATACAAGCTAGATATTTGGAATAATCTCATAATGCTTGTAAAACAAAACTCAGTCAGAGCTGAAAAAGGGGTTGGCGTTCCAGGTGAGATAAAACCAGTTTATTGTTGAGTTGGATATACTGTAGTTGTTTTGAAGAGAAGGTGGGTGAGTTTTGATAACTGTTAGACAAAATGCAGAATCCTTAACTTATCCAGTTGTTAGACAAACAGAGACTTTAAGGGAGGTCTTTTGTATTGATTAACAGGTGGATATGCAGATAGGCAGACGGGTGAGTGAAGTCAGTTGGATTTTATTGTTGTTCCCCTGGGTCAGCCACTTCTGAACTTTGGAGGATTTTACAGTTTCTCAGACAGACATGTGGCCACCGCGGTATCTCCTGTAACCCTTTCCCTACGACCCCACAGATTCAACTGAAAGGTCACAGTTCTGACATGCTAAACGATATTTTGTGCATCTTAGCAAACTTTGAATAATGAACGTGCTAGTCAACATTATTTTTATTTACTTTTTTAATGTTAACTTGTTGCAGTTGATAGATAGATAGATAGATAGATAGATAGATAGATAGATAGATAGATAGATAGATAGATAGATAGATAGATAGATAGATAGATAGATAGATAGATAGTGTAAAAAAGGCGCTATATTGCACACGACCCGACATAGATTGTTTTATTTTTATACATGCCTCTCGTGTCCAAACTTTTTTTTCTTCAGCAGGAGGACAAGTCTTCCCCATAATCCACACAGCCACAACACAGTCCCAAGCACTAAACACTAACACCAAAACAGTCCTTGCTTCTACCACCACTCCTCCAGGCAACCTTGTCCTCCTCCACCCAACACTGGCCCCTGAGTGCTGGTTGCTGGCTCCTTTTATAGTCTACCCAGAAGTGCTCCATGTGCTTGATCGCCGAGTTCCAGCTGCATTTCCAGGTGTGACGAATACGCTGCCCACACAGGCTCAGGAGTCCCAGTTACAGCACCCCCTGGTGGTGCCTGTAGGACCCAACAGGGCTGCACCCAACTCCAACTCCCCTGGAGCCTTGTGGGAAACTGAGGCACTGCTGCAACCCAGGGGGTGGCGATCTAGCATCCAGGGGGAGGTATTGCACCCTCCAGGGCTGCTCCCCCTGAATATATAGTGAAGGGGCATCCATGAACCCCGGCCGTCCACCACAATAGATAGATAATTTATTTGTCCTCAGTGGGAAATTTTAAACTTTACAAAATCTTAAGATTTATAAATTGTACAACAAACCACAACCCCCAAACATATGCAAGAACTTCTGGTTTGGATAATAAGAGAGGGGCTGCCGATTGATGACAGGCTTGTAGGTAACACTTGATAACAATTAGACAGATAATAGTATTGAACATTTGAGACTCACACAAACATTGTTCTTCTGTTTGCTCCTCATTTACCCTTTGATAACAAAAAAATTAATTTGAGTAACAGAACTGAATAAGCTGTTAATATATAGCTGTGTATAGAGGGGCACAGATTGAGTCACAGATGGAATCTGTTCCTCACTATGAAAACAAGGATGTGAACAAGTGACTGTCCTGCTCCTATGGTAAGTTGCCTGCTGCTGAATAAGCTCAGGACGGTATATGGGCACATATTGCAGTTCTTATGCCAGTAAACTGACAAAGGTAATTTTTGAAAGGAACAAAAAAGGTGCGATAAGGAAGAAAAGGGTGAGAACAGAAACAAAACCATAGCATGAGAAAAAAAATGAAGCAGTATATCTGGCTAAAAAATCAATAAATGGAAAAGTAATTTAACATTGAAAATGAGATTTAACCCTGTTTTATCATGGTATCAAATCATCTGTGACATGTACCTAACACGACCAACTAACCTCTTAGGTTCTTTTCTTGATAGATGATAGGAAGAAATGTCAAAACCTGTGTGGACAGAAAAAGGACCCAAACCCCAGACAGACTATACTGTCCTGGGTTCAAATTTAGTCATTTATTTTCATGAAATACCTTTTCACAGGCTCTTCATAATCCATAATTCTATTTGTTTTCTTTCTTTTCCTTTTCTTTTCTTTTCTCTTCTAAACCTCCCAGGCGAGTGTTGTTCTTCTCCTCTTCCAACTCCAACTCACCTGGGAGATGCTTTGTGTTGGACCCAGGAGTACTTGGTGACTCAGCATTACACCCATGAAGCACCTCTGGGTCAGGCAGAACCACCTTAAACCGGAGAAGACATCCTTCAACAGCTCCCTCTAGGGCTGCTCATCAAGACTGCAATTTTGCCCTGCGGGTTTACAAATGGGAGCTCCACTCCATCCAGTGGAAAATGCTCCAGCAACTAACCCATCCATTTGTGATCTTCCATTATAAAGGCATCCCAGCTGGGTAAGGAGCCATCCATCCCAAATTATCTGTGACGTCAGCTATATAAATGTTAACTGACTTCCTGTCTGTCTCACTGTCCATATTGTATCCTGCGTATTCACACGGGGACCTGGCAATCACATAAACACATTGATTTAAGCATTCACTTAAAAATGTAATGATTTCGCATAATAGTCAATATCAGCAAATACATCCATCCATCCATTTTCCAACCCACTGAATCCGAACACAGGGTCACGGGGGTCTGCTGGAGCCAATCCCAGGTAACACAGGGTGCAAGACAGGGAACCAATCCCAGGCAGGGCGCCAACCCACCGCAGTCAGCAAATACAAGCAATACAAGAAAATTTACAACTGGGCTCAAGCATTCATCTATCCAACTAGCAACAGCAAGTATACAGGTAACACTTTCCCAGAAGATCCAATTATTTAATTACAAATTACATATCCTTGATCAAAAAATGAAAAGTTCTTGCTTGAGAGAGAACTATTTTTAGGTGTCTGTAACAGCAAAGATGAAGTAAAGCTCAGTGAAAGTGTCTGTAGCAGTAACTGAGCTGAGATCTATGCCAAACTATCAGAAAGTAACAACTCTACTTAAAGTGTCCATTTTCAAACAGCAACTGAGAGAGTGAGCTCATTCAGAAAAAAATGTCTAATAAAAAGGCAACTGCTTTCTCCCTCCCTTCTTGCACACACCAAACACCTGGATTACTTATTTTCATCTTCATTAGCTGTGTGTACCATGATATTTTACAGTTTCTCAAAGCACACAGACAATGTTATTGAATCAGTATCACAAAGTCAAGGTTATTTTCCCGTGAGAATCAAAAGCCGCAGTTTCTAACTAAGCAAAAATACTATAAATCCTGCTTTGCCTTTTAGCATTCATAGAATACATGGTATTCCTATTCAGTATGACAAGACATTCAGGCTAATAATGGTCAGTTTGACTGAGGTATTCATTTTAGCAGAGAAGATTATAGACTTTTCCTTTTGAAACAAAGGAACGGAGAGTTGATTCTAGAGAGATGACAAGATCCCTAGATGAAGGAGATCAGGTTCCTCATAAAATAAAAAGATTCTTTAAGTTTCATTAGATAGATAGATAGATAGATAGATAGATAGATAGATAGATAGATAGATAGATAGATAGATAGATACTTTATTAATCCCAAGGGGAAATTCACATACTCCAGCAGCAGCATACTGTTGAACAATATTAAATTAAAGAGTGATAACAATGCAGGTATACAGACAGACAATAACTGTGTAATTTTAATGTTTACCCCCCCCCCCCCCCCGGGTGGAATTGAAGAGTCGCATAGTGTGGGGGAGGAACGATCTCCTCAGTCTGTCAGTGGAGTGCCTACAATAGAGCCTGCCTTCCTTTGTCCAGGCCTGAGGCGTCCCTCTTCTTTATGCTGCTTCCCCAGCACATCACTGCGTAGAAGAGGGCGCTCGCCACAACCATCTGATAGAACATCTGCAGCATCTTATTGCAGATGTTGAAGGACGCCAGCCTTCTAAGGAAGTATGTGTGGATGACAGTTCCTTCTAAGGAAAGAGTGAGAAAGAGAGAGAGTAGAATCTAATAGGGGGCTTTTTTATCTGAGAACTGGGTAAGTGCTAGATAATCAATGAAAGACTTCATAAAAGAAAAAATGTATTAATGTAAGAAGCCTTGACTCACTATTAATTATGATTTTTTTTAATATCGATATAGTAGTGGCAAATGAGCCCCATTTTGGAAATCTAAGGGCGAAAAATTTACTTTCCTTAGCACCAGATACATAATTCTTGTGTGATGAACCTCAAACTCTGTGTGCTGAAGAATACGGACATTTCATTTCATTCTTGTCCAAGTAATTAATAACTAATGGCCAGGCTCTACCACACTCCTTAGGGATGAGAGTCTAGCTTCCAGTTCTGAAATGTTGCATAATCTTGAACAAGCAAAACCATTTGCAATATGTATAATAAAGTCATACATTTCACATTTGATAACTAGACAAACAAAGACTGCCTCTTCAAAGGAAATGGTAATAATTGAAATAAAGTCTTCTAGTTTGGAGGATAATTGTTCAAGAAATTGATTATTTTATAGTAAGGAAGTTTTGAACTGTCATCATGCTTCAAAGGGGAGGGGGTAAATCTATAAGAGGTCACAAGTATGATTCCGTAGAGAAGCAGAAACAAAGGAAGCATTCATGACAGAAGAGGCGAGTGACTATGAAATAAAAATACAGTCCAGCATACATTGAAATTAATGACAATATTCTTTGGTCAAGCACTCCAGTCTTATTGAAATGAATTTAACAAAATGTAACTGTCATCCACAGCAACTATAATGTCACTCACAATGCACTCACTAAAGCATGTCATTTTCAACATGAACATTCCAATACATTTGTTGCACGTACTAATAAAATACATTGCATTTTTAATTCCAACTGAGGACATATACTGTACAACAGACACTATAACCAAATAAAAGAATTTTAGATAGAAACAAGACAAGCTGTAAAAAACACAGAGGAAGAAGATACTAATGCAATGGAGCACATTGACTGTTACACAGCGGAATGTGGGTGATGGTCTCATTGTGGGGGCCTCAAATACAGCTCCTGTGATGCCATTATGCCCTCTTTATAGCTGTTAATGGAATTTATTTTTTATTTAGATGATTTACTCCTGCTCTCACTTTGTTTTGTTACTGAGGGCAAATCACTGGCATGCTTAATGGACTTGCATGAGATTAGTACACCCTCTGTCATTCATTTTTATTTGTTTTATTTTATGTGTTCTTTTTAAGTGTTCCTTTATTAAGTCATGTCATTTGCATATGCCATCTGTTGGAATGAAAAATGCAAAGCATTTTATTAGTAGTTGCAGTTTGTCTGTTGCTACAGTTACATGGTTATAGGATTCTAAAGAAAAGTTTTGTGGTGCTCCATCTATTGTAATAAAAAAATGAAATGCATTTTATTACAACATTTATAGTAAAAATACAGTTCAATAGATGAAGCATTGCAAATATTAAATCTGAAAAAGCCCAACAGACTGTAACCTAGGGATGGACACAATCAGCGTATATGTTGTCCCACATATGTTCATTAGAGACAGCTTTACTGCTTTGGAGACACTAATTACCAGCTGAACTAGGGGCTGACGATATGTTGTAAAGCCTTCTGTTCACCTCCCTCAGCAGAACAAAAGATCACTGACATCACTTCTGGTGTCTGTCCCCCTGGACCCGCCATCGTGTTGCCAGTTCTAACCTCAAATCACATCTGAGAAGATGTCTCCACAATTATTGTGTGATTTTTATTTGTGCAAAACCGACCAGTTTTACAAGGTCACCAAGGTGGTGTTCTCTAACTCTTTATCTTTTTTTACAATACATATACTGTATGTATGAACAGTAGTACTGATGCCTTACAGTGCACAGAATCAGCTTCAGCCTCTTCTCATTCTATTTATTTGGTTGCAGCAATAATCATGGGAATAGTTTCATTGTTTGTCTGCTCCTGTTGTTTCTTTTTGTTTAAATGTGCATGACTCTACTTGTCTTATTCCATCTCAGTCAAAACGAGCAAATCTTACACTGCCTAGGATGGGAATAATAACAGGAAAGGACCAATAGGAAACATGAATTGGCAATAAGGGGAGGGGTCAAATGTGAAATTGAAGTGTTAAATACAGAGATGGTTTGAAAGGAAAACCAGCAGTTTTGTGACAAAGAAGAGTTACAGAAGTAAACAAATATAGAAAGGGAAAATGCAGTTTGCCTTATTATAGCTAAAAAAAAAAGTCATCCAGTATTGTTGATCATATAAGCCTGAGTAAACCCTACCATTATGGCAAACTGTTTTTTAAATCTTTGTCATTTGGAGAAATACCACTCATCTGCATAGACCTCTCCACTATTCTATACAATTGCCTTTTCAATAATATCGGTTATCTGTAGACTTATTGGACTTTCTCCTAATCATTTTCTATTATTTCACTTGGGCTGTTAATTTTTTATTGTGTACTGCACTTTTGTGGTCTGTATGTATGTGTCAGGTATCCGAGAGGACATTGCTCCAGGGAGTTTTGATATACATTGTGTTAGTTAATTTTATTCTTTCGATTCACATACATAGATCTAACTTTTTTGTACTTAACTACAGTGTGTGTGCTGTAGTCTGAACTGTATGAGATCATTAGTGAAGCAGTGTCAGTCATCTGTTTTCTTTCTTTCTTTTTTTGTATATAATCGCATTGTTTGGAGATCAGTGAATGTGAAATGAATGTGTCTGCATATTTTGTTTAGCTGCAAATGCATTGCTTTATCACCAAAAGAGCAGGGAGGGCAAATTCATGTTCAGATGTTCAACAACTGACATTACTGTAAGGAGGACGTCACAGCACTGATAGGTGGGAGATTGCTGAAAACATGGTTCACAAGAGGACCTTCACTGCACTGAGATCCAAGATCAGCATCCCTGCCTGCCTCACCACTCAGTAAAAAGTAAAAGGAAATTTGAGTGCATTCTTCTCCAATCCACCAGGGTCTATGGCTTGCCTAATTCCTAAAAATAACATTGTTGCACATTTACGTGATAGCCTGTGTGTTCTTATTCATGCAAAAATAAACAAATAAATACATAAATAAATAAACAAACCCTAATTCAAATTTGCCACAAGTGCAAAGATCACTTTTTATGTCATATTAGTACCCTTACAAATCAGCATTCCCCCTCTAACTGACACCAGGAACTTGGAGGATTAGCACAGTAGTTCCTATATAAGAAAACAGTTCAGAAAGACTCCAGGCTGCACACTTAGGTTCCTGAAGCCGTCAGGCAGTAGTATTAATTAATGTGCCACTTATGCACAAATACTGTAAAGTATGGTAAAGTATAAAAATACTGAAGACAAAGAAGAACGTTTATTGAGACTAACTATGTTAAGCACCTGGGACAGCTCCACTTTGAAATGCAATGGGCTTAAGAGACAGGAGTTATTCCAGAGGGACTGGATTGTGGAGGGACTGTTGAAATGAAATCCTGGCAGACATAAAATGAGAATAATAAAAAAAGATTTTGAATTACAGATAGTGACAAGGTCAACTGCGGAATCTGATTTCTTTTCTTCTTTGCATTCTCAGAGGATTCCATATCACATCATAAAGTGGTGAAAAACACTGTTGTGGATAGAAATCTGTGAAGGTGCATGAAACAGTTATGTCTGATGGGTTGGATTAGCAAATAATTAGGACATCAGAAGTATACACCATGGTTTTAAAGTAAGTAAGTAAACCCCAAATCAAGATTTTTGGGTTTCTGTATTAACAGGGAGTGAGTGACACATTTGGCTACTCTCTCAAACAGAAAGAGCGAATGATATTAAAAGTGTTCAGGATTCAATGCGGCTCAGTGCACCTTTTTTGATTCAACCTGAAATGGAGGAGGATACTGAATGATTCTTCTGTATTTTAATTTTGTTGGCTACGAGTGGCACTATATATAAATTACGACCCATGGGATTACTGATTGTCAAATGACAGCAGACAGTGGAATGGTGGTTGAGAGACAGACATACACACAGAACATAAAAAAAATATAAAAACTGTTTATTACACACAGTGCCAGAAAGCTCAGTTCTGTGATTATTGCCTAATTTTGAGCTACATTGTTTGTATAAAAAATTGCTATATAAATAAATGTTCTTGTTGATAAGCAATTATTAAACAGTTCAAATTCAATGAACCTTCAAAAATAAAGTATAAAAAGTGTAAGTAAAAATATAAAGGAAAAACTTCAGGCAATTTGATTAGCTTCCTCCTTTCCTTCCAGGAAATAGTTCTATGAAGGACATCTTAAAGAATTTTAACATTATACTAAGAGAAAAACCAAGCAAAATGACACCTTTTATTGGCTAACTAAAAAGATTACAATATGCAAGCTTTCGAGGCAACTCAGGCCCCTTCTTCAGGCAAGATGTAATACAGAAACTGGAGTTTCCTATGTTTATATACACACTCTAGGACAAGAAACAACATTGGTAAATATTTAAATGAGAAATTTTAAATGTAAAAAATTAATAGATTCATTCAGGCTAGGGTTAATTTAACAAGAGAGAAAAGAACAATGTATTGTCAAGATCTCTGGATAAGATAACTGTCCAACAAAGTCTTTTGAAGTTTGTAATGAGTTTTTTCAAAACAATGTAGATCTGTAGACAGGTTGTCTGTCATTCTGAGAGATGTAAACAATCCTCATATCTGGCCATAAAACTCTTGTCTTTATTCAATCCATGTTGTAAAGTATTAAATTTTAGCATGAGTTTAACTTCCCATTCTTTTCTCTCGCTGTGTTTTGAAGTTGCCCAAAAGCACTGTGACTTTAAAGTCCCTCTCACAGTGTCCATGGCTGTTGAAGTGGGCCGCCACAGGAACATCTGTGTGGCCATGTTTAATGTGGAACCTGTGTAAATTCATTCTCTGGTGGAGTGTTTGTCCAGTTTCTCCCACATAGAGTGCAGTGTCAGGACATTTCATGCAGAAAATTAGGTAGACTACATTAGATGATCTGCAGGAAAATGATCCCTTGATGTGATGTTCAAGTCAGCAGTGTGGTATAACTTGTAGCAGTTGAGGCGTGGAGCCACCTCTAACACCCTCAGGTACCACTCGAGACACGAGGTAAAAGCACAAGACTTCTTTATTTGTCTTCTGTACAGTGCACAAAGCACCCTCCACTCCACACTCATAAATCACTATTCTCTCTTCAATAAACCAATCCTCCTCGCCCAGACACTTTGCCACCCTACCTCCCAGCTCAGCTCAGTGTACTGGGCTTCCCACAGTCCTTTTATAGCCCCTGACCCGGAAATGGTTCCTGGCCAAACCCACAAGTCCGTTTTCCTTCCAGGTCAGGGCTAACAGTCCTCTTCTTCATCCCGGGAGCACGTCGCTTCCTCCGGTCATGTGACTGTGACGCACTCCCGGGTTATAGGGCACGCAAGAGCCCACTAGCCCCCCTACAGCGACTCCCGGTGGCCCCCAAGGTATACAGCAGTGCTGTGTGTATAAACTACAGAGTCCATGAGGCCCTGCTGGAAGTCGGGGCACCATCCTGCTGTCCAGAGGGCTCCTCCTATCGGCCTGGGGGTGGCGACTGGAGTCCATAGCCGGTCGTCCATCACAAACTCAATGTGGGCACATGTTTTGCATCTTTTCTGTAGGCATGGAGATGTGCCATTTTCTGTTGGTTCACTTAGGGAGCCTCAGACAATTAATTGTTGAAGGTTTGGTGGTTGTCTGTATGCCAGGAGGGGAGGTTCAGGAAATACATTTTTCAGTGTTTGGTCATTGTTTAGTATTGGCTGAAGTTCTTTTATAATTTTTCGAAGTGTCTCAAGATGTGGGTTGTAGGTGACAACAAGGGGGATGCGATCCTTGTTGTCTTTGTTTTTATATTCCAGAAGGTTGTCTCTGGGTATGGCAGAAGCTCTTCTTATTTGAGTGTCTGTTGTTTTGGGGGTGTAACCTTGTCTGATGAAATCCTGTCTGAGCTCCTGCAGTTGTTGATCCTGGTCTGTTGGGTCTGAGCAAATACGATTGTACCGTATTGCTTGGCTGAAAATAATGGAGCGCCTTATATGCTTGGGGTGGAAGCTATCACTTTTCAGGTAGGTCCGTCTGTCTGTCGGTTTGTGAAAAATAGAAGTTACAAGGGTATTGTCTTTCAGTTGAACGATGGTGTCAAGGAAGCTGACTTCTGTTTTTGAGTAATTCAGCGTCAGCTTTATGTTGGGGTGAAAACAATTATATTCATTATGAAAATGGACAATTATCTAATCCAGAGATCTTGACAATACATTGTTCTTTTCTCTCTTGTTAAATTAACCCTAGCCTGAATGAATCTATTAATTTTTTACATTTAAAATTTCTCATTTAAATATTTACCAATGTTGTTTCTTGTCCTAGAGTGTGTATATAAACATAGGAAATTCCAGTTTCTGTATTACATCTTGCCTGAAGAAGGGGCCTGAGTTGCCTCGAAAGCTTGCATATTGTAATCTTTTTAGTTAGCCAATAAAATGTGTCATTTTGCTTGGCTTTTCTCTACATTCATAATGGCTAACACAGTACAACACCCTAGTACTAACATTATACTAAAAAATTAAAGTAATCCACTACTTGACTTCAAAATTCTATCTCCACATTATGTATTACTCAGTAGTCTCCACTAAAGGATCTGTACAACCTTCTAATGTTGGGTTACAAAGATGAAAGCACACCCTATAAGGTCTGTAGTTCCACTTTAAATGCCTGCTGGATTTCTCCATCCAATCTCGGTTGACACTTCTCCAGTTCCCACCAACAGAAGCGCATGTTACCACGTTCACAATGCTATGTACCCCAATCAAGAAGAATCATCTATATCGAGGGCTTTGGACTCGTGTCCGTGGGCTTGCAAACATGTGAACGAATCCTGAACTCCTTTAGGTATTTTTCCTGCACATTCTGTACGCCCTAAACTCACTCATGTTCTTTTCTTTACTTTCCTGGAAACTAACTTGCCACATTTTCAATACTCAGCTATGAGGTAACACTGGGACAACAGCACCTCTACCCTTAGACACACACGCAAATAGGCCAGCTTACTAGAACCAATGTAACTAATTTGGTGTTCCTCCTCCCATGTTCCTCTTTCATGCTGCTAACCAAATGTTCCTCACTTGCACCTTACACCACACCATCTCATAAATGACCAGAAAATTCATAAAACTATTTTAAAAAGGAAAAAAAAAACATCTTTAAATAGTGTGATCTCTAAGCTAAACTAAGCCCTGTGAAATGGCCTGTCATGGGACTCTTTTGACTCGATGAGAGTGACAGTCCACACAGGAGGTCATGCACTTTGAATATTAGAGAACAAGAAGGTACAAACTTGTGGATGACAGAAACAGTATTTTGAGAAAGCTTTGCTAGACACACACACATCTGCAGACAGGGAAAAGCTCTAAATGGTTAGGGCAAATAGGGCAGCACACCTTACTTTGTTATGTTTATTTTATTAAAATTATTTGATGTCTAAAGGTACAGAGCAATATGACAACAGAGGATCTAATGAGCATTTGACAATATAGTTTAAAGACATTAGCCATAATTGAGAGGTCATGAAAAAATAAAGCATAAACACTTATTAAAGAATTCGAAAGCATAGGTGAAGCTGTACAGGACACGCATGCTGTGCTAGCAAACTCTCTAAAGAAGAAAACAAAAAAGCTTTGGAAATGATTAGTCCCCAGAGTCCAGTTCATAGTGTATTCGGCATTAAGGGAAAGTAAACTCGGCCTCAAGGTAACCTTGCCGCTCATTTGTAAAATGCCTTCATGCATCATTCTGTCAAGGGCAAATCACTTTTTCTATCATTGTGAAATGTAAAATGCATAATTCATACAGCAAATCAATATTCACAGTATTGCTGTGAGTAAATGAACTTTAATGCTATATCATTACTAATTTTGCTGCATTAAAAACCTTATATCCCATTCTCTCTGGTCTGGTTGCCGGTGCACTGTGTCATAATCATATAGTCCTAGGATTTCTTTCTTATCAGCTTTGAATAAAAATATATAAAAATAATAAATGACACAATACTGTAGAGTGATGTGTCATTTTTTCTTAATGGTGTGTGCTACAAGACAAGCAGCAATTTTACATTATAGCAGCAATACTTTAAATAAATTGCAGATGATCAAGTCACTTCTGCTTTGTTCAGTCTTGTGTTTAACACACAATACCAACAACATGGATTTACTACGATCCCGGCTGATGTTTTGGATATTTCTTAGGGATGTGTAATGTACCTAATATCTAGCATGTTTGTACTCGGACTTCCTGGTGTCACCTACAAGCAAGTGGAGTGTTACCCCTAGTGACACTATGTTTTCTTTGCTTGGGCCCCATCATGACCTACATGCATGTGTGTGATATCATGAGGTGTGGTTACTTGATATAGACGGCATCTTATTTAAGGTTGAGCTGCTTGTTATTCGATTATCTAAATCAGCATTTCCCAACCTCTGAGCCACGGGCTATGGCAGCATTGCAGGTGGGGCACAGCCGACTCTAGACGAAACCTTGTCTCCCCCATACTTCCCCTACTCAGACAATCGCTTTATATTCACAGCAGCATCATCGCAGATGGATCACAGCCAATCCTGGATGACCTCCCCAACCCCTGCTCTGACAATCATGCTTAAGTCACAAAGGAGAAACAGCATTGATGATCATGCTTGATTCATCTAATGCTTTGACACTTCCGGGTTGGATGATCAAGCTCGATTCACTGAGGAGTACCACCCCAATTTCCCCATTCAGACAATCATGCTAAATGCTCCCTGCAATCATGCTATGTTCCCTGCATTCCTAATGTTCCTTGCATCACCCATCGATGACAGTACTTATAGCACACTGTCCTGCTCCACTGACAGACTGAGAAGATCATTCCTCCCCCAAACTATGTGACTCTTCAATTCCACCAGAGGGGGTAAACGTTGAACATTATTCAAGTTATTGTCTGTTTTTTTATCTGCATTTTTTATTACTCTTTAATTTAATATTTTTGCTGCTGGAATATGTGAATTTCCCCCTGGGATTAATAAAGTATCTATCTATCTATCTATCTATCTATCTATCTATCTATCTATCTATCTATCTATCTATCTATCTATCTATCTATCTATCTATCTATCTATCTATCTATCTATCTATCTATCTATCTATCTAGTTGGTTTGGATTTGCTGTTGTGGTGAGCCGCTGCAGCGCTGGGAGCCTTACGGTTGCCCTGAAAATGGGTAAGTTGTCTTCCACAGATGCAGCAATTGTGTTTCGGGACACTCTTCGGCATTTTGTCCCATTGGGGGGAGTCCCAAAAGGGGGCTCTGCACCCTGCTCGCTTTGCTTGCCAACTCCCGGGCAGACATTATGCACTAGCCACTTCGAGGCTCTGCCACTTGCGTAAGGGGAAGCAGATGTACAATTTAAACAGATTGTTATTTTCATGGGACTTGTTACATATGCATAATAGAAATAACTATTTTACATTACAGCGAGTAATTAACAATAGTAAAAAATAGTAAAATGTAATAAACTGAAAGAAAATTATATTTCATGTTGTGTTAGAGGTATTCGTTGCATTATACATTTTCGTTCTGTCTGGCTTTTTAGACTCATACTTTAACTGTAAAACTTCAGTAAAAACAATATTTGGAATTAACTTTTTGTCAATATTGCTTTGAATTTTGATTCCATGTTTGGACTTTCACCGTGACAACACAACATATAACTGCCCATGAGTGAATATTGTTCCTTTCTCTCTAATAAATAAACTGACTTTTTCGAAATATCTCCTTTGTTGTCTAATGTTATCTGCGGAAGCTGTACTACATTACCTTTCTTGTCGCCTGTTAAAATTTTACATGTCAGGATTGTTTGACCAATTTTGAATACAACTAATCTTATCCTATTGCATAGCCCATCACTCATACATAAATTATGCAATAACATTATGATACATCCTTCTTCCAACAGTAATTTGGCCAGTGGAAGACCGAACAGTGTTAACGGTTGTAGATATTCTATGGGACATTGTAAATTGATGTTTTCATCTTCCGCCCCATCACCACCAATTGTTTCAGCATAATCTATTGATACGCATTTAACCAATTTGCTGTGTAACCAATCGACAATTTTCACGTTAATTCATTTGACATCATCATTTCTCAGTGCTAGGATTGCCCATGTAGTCATTTCTTCTATTGATAACCCTTCAGAATGAATTTCTTCAATAAGATTTGAACATAAGTAGTCTTTTATTTGGAACTTAAAGTGAGGAAAATGTAAAAATGTATAACAGCTGAAAGCACAGGAACTGTGTCTGACAAAAGCATTTACACCAATGAGAAGTGAGAGGACTGTGGGCATGGGCCGTTAACCGGAAATAGTTGAGAGGAGGGCAGGACCCTGTCTACCAACCTGAAAAATATCTTTTGGCAATAGGTTTGTCTCGTCTCAAGATTTTCTTTTACTATATATATATATATATATATATATATATATATATATATATATATATATAGATCATTTCTGTTTGGTTTTGGTTTACAAGTTTGTTTTTTTCTTTCATTCTTATTGCCAGTTTTTTGTCTTTTCATTAATAAAGATGCTGGTACATTTGACAACTGTCTATGAAATCACTGAGAAATAATCTCCAACACATGCTGCCTGAAATCCATATATTTATGTGGAATGGGGGAAACTATCTTGACAGCCTGTTACTGCACACAGCACCTTCCTATAGACATCTGTGAACTGTGTTTCAACACCAGTCAAACCAGTTACATAGAAAACAAACAAAATGTAGTCAGTCAGATGTTTTGTGATTATAAAGCTCATGCATACAGTGGATTCAGAAAGTATTCAGACCCCTTCGTGTTCTGCACACTTTATTGTGTGTTGTTGATTTAATTTTAAATAGATATATTCGTCATTTCTGACCATCAATCTAAACTCAATAACCCATAGTGATAAAATGAAAACATGTTTTCAGAAAGATTTACAAATTTATTACAGATCAAAAACTGAAATCTCTCATTCATGTAAGTGTTCTGTCCATTTGTTCTGACACTCCAAATTGTGGTCAGGTGCATCCTATTTGCTTTCATCATACTTGAGATGTCAAAGTCAATGTTAATGTCAATTTATTTAAAGAACAACATCAGTAATGCTGTAGCCAAAGTGCTTCACAATAAAATATATAATAAACATAAATAAAACAAGTAGAATGAAATACAATAAAACACAATACAAACCAGCAGTAAATTGAAAACAAACAAATGATTATGAAGAAGGAACCATCAGTATCACTGAAGGTCACAGAAAGCGAGAGAACAGAAATGCGTCTTCAATAAACAGTTCAATTGAAGGTGAGTCCTTAATGTAATAAGGTAAAGAGTTCCAAGGATGGGGTGCAGCAGCTGCAAAAGCCCTGTCCCCCTTGTCTTTGCAGTAAGTACGAGGGACCACAAGAGACAACTGACCAGTAGATCTAAGCTCTCTGGATTGTTGGTGTATAACACACTATTCAGATAAATAAGTTGGAGCATACCTATGTACCCTGTATTGATTTATAAACCAGCAGCAAAATTTTAAAATCAATTCTGAAACTAACAGGTAGCCAGTTTAAAGAAGCTAAATTTGAAGAAACAGAATCAAACTTTCTTGCCCCAACCAAGAAGTGGGCAGCAGTATTCTGGACCAAGTTCAACCTGCGCATCAGAGATTTGCTGATCCCAGAATACAACAAGTTGCAATAATCAAGCTGAGAAAAGTTAAAAGCACGAATAACTTTCTCAAGATCCCTAGGAGATAACAAAGGCTTAACCTTGGCTAAAAGACAAAGCTGGAAAAAGTAACTCTTGACCATAGAATTTATTAGTTTCTCAAATGAGAGGTTACTATCAAAAATAACCCCAAGATTCCAAACATGGGGTTTGCAAAAGTCCGCGAAAGAGCCAAGGAGTTTGTTTTACTTTGATTGAGATCAAGAAAATTGTCAGCCATCCAGGATCTTAGTTCTACAAGACAATTGTGCAGCCAATTCATTGCAGAGTTACACACAGGAATATAGACTTGTGTGTCATCAGCATAACAATGAAAAGAATCATTCACCTTCCTAAAAATAGTTCCTATAAGATGAAGATAAATAGATAATAGGCCCCAGAATGGATCCCTGAGGAACACTGCATTTAAAAGGAGGAACTGAAAAAAGTGGAACTGAAAGTCACTGAAAAGTGTCTACCAGAAAGATATGACCTGAACCAGTCAAGAGAAGCCCCTTTAAGACCCACCAAGTGCTCAAGCTGCATAAACAGCAAGATCTCATGGTCAATGGTGTCAAAAGCTGCAGAAACATCAAGGAAGACAAGGACTGCTGCCCCACCTAAGTCAGTAATAAGAGAGATGTCATTAAATAATTTTAGGAGGGCTGTCTCAACACCATGAAAACACCTAAAGCCAGATTGGTACATCTCAGGCCTAACAACTAAAGAATGGTAGGCTTATTGAGAAGAAAAATAATACTTAGAGAAGAAAGGAGGGGAAAAACTGGTCCCAAAACAGCAAAAAACAATAATTCTTTGTATTTAAAGGTTTTATTGGTTCACAAAGATAAGCTTCAATCAATGAAAGAAATCATTGAAAATCAATGAAAGAAACACAAGAAAATTTGAAGAATTTAGAAACCAACATTCAAAAAAGAATAATGAGCAAAAGGCAATCCTAACGCCACAGCAGTCATCTTGTGGTGTGCTGGGCTCTTAAATAGCACTGGGGTCTAAAATATTAGATGGCCCCTCTGCTTTATGCTCGATATACAGAGAACAGGGTTCATATTAAGAAGAATAAATACCGTAAATAGAATATTAGCATCATACAGAAACATGAAAAATGTTCAAAAAATAAAGCAGAAGAAATACAAAATTAAAAAGAATACAAAATTAATAAAATGAAAACACAAATAAGCTAGACATGAAAGCCTGGCTATTCTCTAACAGTCCCCATTGTCTCCAGTTATGAAATGCTTCCTATATTTCTCCCAATCTAAATTCATTGTGGAGATTGTGCTTAGAAACTTCAATGTTCTGGGCTCCCAAAGTGCACATGTTTAATTGTTTGTGAAATACTGATTCAACTGCTGTCTCTTCAATTCTTTATTGCGATTCGCTTCATGGTGGTAGCATTTTCATTTGCCATCACACTAATGAGCCCATAATGGCACAACCCAGCAGTAACCTTCTATCACTTCATTTAGTCCGACGGATACTGACCAGATGAAAAACAAACACAACCTGTAACGTCTGTTGCTGCATCATATATACCCATGAGATTTCTGTCACCAACCCCAGCGTACAACCCTCCAATCTTCACCAATAGGAGTGCACAATAATACAATACAATACAGTTTATTTATGTATAGCCCAAAATCACACAGGAAGTGCCGCAATTGCTTTAACAGGCCCTGCCTCTTGACAGCCCCCCAGCCTTGAATCTCTAAGAAGACAAGGAAAAACTCCCAAAAAAAAACCTAGTAGGGAAAAATTGAAGAAACCCTGGGAAAAGATAGTTCAAAGAGAGACCCCTTTCCAGGTAGGTTGGGCGTGCAGTGGGTGTCAAAAGAAGGGGGTCAATACAATACAATACAATACACAGAACAGAACAAATCCTCAATAAAAAATTCAAAATTTTTTTAGAAGTACGGAGCAGTAGATGATATCACATAATAAGATTTAGATAATTTTAGACTGCTGGAGACCTCATCCATCAAGCTGCCTCCCCCATTTGGCCATTCCACGGCTGAAACAGTGTTGGACCAGCCAATCCGATGAAAGGACCCCTCTTTCTCACGATTCCTGCAATCCTCCATCAGGGATGACTTTACCTTAGGCAGGCAAAACAACTTGGCAGGTGGGCCGTGGCACCAAGTGCCACATTTGAGTACCGAGAAGAGAAACAGAATAGGTGAGGGTTAGTATCCAATTCTAACTATCATGTTACTTATGTTTTAGTGCTAATGACTAACAACAGAGATGCAGTATGTACTCAGCAGCTCTAGTCAGGATATGCTAAACTGAAGTAGTGAGTCCTCAGCCGGGATTTAAAAGCTGAGACCAAAGGGGCATCTCTTATAGTAGCAGGCAGACCATTCCACAGTTTAGGGGCCCTGTAACTAAAAGCTCAACCTCCCATTGTTATTTTATTAATCCTTGGAACCATAAGCAGACCAGCATCTTGAGATCTTAATCTTGCGCTCTGGTTTGTAAGTCATGATAAGTTCAGACAAGTAAGCTGGACCTCGGCCATTTAATGCTTTATATGTTAAAAGGAGGATTTTGAAATCTGCCCTAAACTTAACCGGGAGCCAGTGTAAGGATTTAAGAACTGGAGTTATGTGTTCGTATTTGCTTGTTCTTGTAATAATTCTTGCAGCCGCATTTTGTATTAACTGGAGGCTGTATAAAGAACAATTTGAACATCCAGTGAATACTGCATTGCAGTAGTCAATCCTACTAGAGATAAATGCATGAATTAATTTCTCAGAATCCTGTTTATTTAGAAAGCGCCTTAATTTCCTAACATTTTTAAGATGGAAGAAACATGTTTTGGACAACTTTGTAATATGCGCTTTAAATGACATGCTAGAGTCAAAGATAACTCCTAGATTGCGGGCTGATTCAGTAAAATTAATTGGGATTCCAACTGAGTTAAATGATGACAAAATATTGTTATGATCAGCGTCATTCCCTCCAACAATTAACATCTCTGTTTTATCTGTATTTAAAGACAAGTAGTTCTCATTCATCCACTCCTTTAATTCGCTAACACAACTAATTAAAGACAACTTCGGAGAAACTTCATCTGATTTAAATGAAAGGTATAACTGGGTGTCATCTGCATACGAGTGAAAATTAACATTATGTTTCCTAATGATAGATCCCAGTGGAAGCATGTAAAGTGAAAACAGTAAAGGTCCCAGTACTGAGCCCTGCGGGACACCATATTGAACTTCTGTGTATATTGATGGAGTACTGTCAGCACATTTCTGTACATATTGGAATCGATTTGATAAATAAGAACTAAACCAAGCGAGCACGGTGCCTGTAATCCCAACATCATTTTCTAGCCTGTGTAGTAAAATAGAATGGTCGATGGTGTCAAATGCTGCACTTAACACTACACTTAACACAACACTAAGTCCCAATGCTGTGTACCTCAAGTATTTCAGGGGATTCAGACATGCACACAAATCCTCCATTCAAGCCATTTTCATGAAAGCATACATGTAATTTGTTTCCTGCAAATACTCTCTGGGCCCTTAACTCACTCAGAGTTCATCTCTTTGCTATCAACTCACTTGCATTTCTTTCCTGGCAGCTACAAAGCACCTCCACTGAACAAAATTCCCTGCTTCATGCTTAAGCTGGGCAAGACACACCCCACAAGACTATTGCACATGCACAGCATTTTGTTTTGCATTGTAACGTGTGCACAGACTCTGCCTGCTTGTTTGCGTTTTTCAATTTATAGCTTGCTGCTACCTTTTGTAACTGTGTCGTGCGTTACTGACAAAGTAAGTTCTCCTTTTTGCAGTGTTCAATGTAGTTTAATATCTTAGCTAATATTTCAACTTATATTAATGTTCAGTTTGTAAATATAGAAATGCGCTATTATGGCTATGTTTGCTGTTCATGAATGAACATTTTGTTACATTTGTGTACTGTTGACCTTTAAAGAGGTATGCGCTGCAATTTACTTCACTCCAAGACATTAAAATATGTTAAAACGTGTTAAACATTAATTTCTTTTTTTTGTAAACAAATGCTTTCTTGGGAATTACGCTGTACCTTTATTCTGGGTAATAGTGCCACCTAATGGTTTGCTTAAACAATACGTAAAGTTAGAGGAACTGATATTTAACATTGCTCTTCCTGAATACTATGTAATAATTTTTCAGTTTGACATTTAATCAGTTATCTATATATATAAAAGCCAAATACCACTGACTCACTCATCATGAAATCTCCCGAACCATGAGGACTTGAGACTTGAAATTTGGAATGTAGGTAACCCTTGGCCCCTTGGCCTCGCTTAGAAACGGTTTTAAAAATGTTGTGGTCCAAATTTCTTACAGTTTTTTAAACCCATTTGTATGTCTGTCCTCTTTTCAGGAGAGAACTACTTAACAGATTTAGATTGGGTTTTATTCTATAATTTGCTTGAACATTCCGTTGATTTTGTAACTTTCTCATTGCGCTAAGTATCATAGTCCATCCATCCATCCATTTTGCAACCCGCTGAATCCGAACACAGGGTCACGGGGGTTTGCTGGAGCCAATCCCAGCCAACGCAGGGCACAAGGCAGGAAACAATCCTGGGCAGGGTGCCAACCCACCGCAGAGTATCATAGTTCGCTTGCAATACTGATTTATTAGTGTGAATCTGAGAGAGACTCATCGTGCTGCAGGGAGGGGGGCGGGGCCCTCCTCACTCACGCAGCTGCCTTGGGGTGTAACCTTAAGGGCTCGTTTATACTTCACTCTCAGAACGTGTACGCGCCTGCATCATGGCTACCACACGTTCTCAGCATTCATTTGATGCGTCCTCTGAGCAGGTCCTCAGAGATTAATTTGACGCGTGCGCGAGTTGCAGTACCAACAAAAATCGGGGGGCGCAGTGTGCTAAAAGTTGGAATGTGACTCTGTTTACTATCTACATGTGACAGAAAACCACTTTGCGCATCCTACGAGATTGGTGTGTGTGCTTCGATGTTTGATAAATGGTTCGATGTGGTGAAGCAAAATGCCGACATACAGATGTATTCGTGGTGCTTTTATATTCAAGCATCACATATTCCCGATCGTAATGACACGATATGTTTTAAAATTCTCATATACCGTCTTCTGTGCCATCTTTTTTTCTAGGGCTTCCTCTGGTCCTGACAGCAGCGGATCGCCAGCAATAGATAGCCACACTGAACACATTAAATGTATGATATTCCAACTCTCTGCACATTTAGAATCCTTAGATTTATACGTGATATCACTTTCATGATGAAAAGCATTAAAGTTTGTATATTACATTTTATAGATAAATCGGTAATTTCGTTTAAATACTTAATACTATTAATAATAACACACATGGGGGTGACACTGTGGCGGAGCGTTAGCACTGCTGTCTTGCAGGGAGTCACGTTGCTGATATTCCCTGCCTGGAGTTTCCATGTTTTCCTGCTGGGTTTCCTCAGTGTGCTCCAGTTTCCTTCCAAAGATATGCAGATTTGGGGATTTGGAGCCGCTAAAATGACGCTAGTGTATGTGTGTGCTTGTATTCACCTTGCGATGAGCTGAAGCCTCGTCCAGGGATTATTTCTCACTCGTGCCCAATGCTTGCTGGAATGGACACATCCCTGGATTTAATCAATAAACATTCTTTTCAGAGATATTGTGGTAAGGTGTCATCGGAATTTAATGGGTGTTCCAGGCAGTTCACAACACAGAGAAGCCAAACATGTTCTCACCGTGATAATATCTCGCACTGCCACCTGGCAGATTCCTCCAGATTTACATAAAGTACAAACACTACAACGCTTGCATAGCAGGAGCGTCCGCTGCAGCATGCGTCGCGTCACGTGAAGTATAAATCCGGCCTTACTCTGCTTAGTTAACAAACGAGAGAACTACTTAACAGATTCAGATCTTTTTTTTTCTAGAATTTGCTTGAACATTCTGGTTGATTTTGCGACTTCTCTCATTGTGCTAAGAATCATGGTTTGCTTGCAGGAGCAATATGTTCGTGCTAATCCGAGACAGAGTCTGCGGGCCAAGAGGAGGGGGAAGAGTGACATCAGGAGTAGAGAGCTGGGCAGGGCCCTCCTCACTGTCCTGTTTCACTAATAAGCGGGCAAAGCCATGGGGGATGGCTAGTGTTCATATATGTATTACATTTGCATTTATGTACTTACTGTATTTATTTATTTTTGTTTAGATACCACACACACTTACATATACACATCTATTAAAGTATTTGTAGCAAGCTTGGAAAAGGGTGTAAACTACTCTTTGGTGTAGTTGCGGTTCTTTCTAGCCGAACAGTTAGGCCAGCAGGTGTACAGTCAGCACGTACAACTGCCCCTCACATCCACTGTTATGCAAGTGAAGCCCAGTAGCCACCCAGAGTTGTGCATGTCTGCACCTCTTTTCACAGAGTGTGACTTTCTGCAGCCACCCTGCCATCTCTTACAGGCATTTTATACTGCACAATTTCATCAACCAGGTAAGTTATAAAACTGTTTCTACCAAAAAAAGTATAAATACCGAGAGTACCACAGTGGATGGACAGGCATTCCAAAGGGGATGAGGGATGATTGCTTGCCCAGCCGGGAAAGCAATAATAAAGGAAAATGGACAGACGGGCTTTCCAGCTGGGAGGGAGTTGGATTCCTTACCCTATAATGGTAAAACCGAGGAGATGCAACAATGTTTGGATCCCTTATCCTCGGATAAGCTGGATGGGAACATCCCTGACCCCCACAGGATATATTGGGACCTGTGGTCCAATGGGGCAGCCCTGTTGTGTCAGGGACTTCCATTTGACCTGGAGGTGCTTCCAGCAGGGTATGCCATACCATCAGAAGTGCCTCCGTGTCATAGATAAAAGAAGCCACTCAACCTCATCCAAGAGAGTCGAAGTCAGGATGCAGAGGACAACACTTTCTTAGAGGAAGAGGAGTAGGATAGAGATGGATATACAAAGGATTCTAAGAGGGCCTGTGAAGGTACTGGAAAGAATAAAATCATTGTGTTTAAACTTGCAGCTGTGTCTGTATTAGTTGTGTCCAGGGTTTGGGGCTCAGCGCTGCTCCCTATCTTTCACAGTAGTTTTATTACTCCTTAAAGCAAAACACTGTAGAATAGTACAATAGGCCTTCCAGGCTCAGGCTCAAAAATTTTTGATTTGTGAGACTACATATTCTGGCTGTGTTGAGTTTTGGTTTGTTAAAGCATTATCATGGCCAAAGATATGGGGGGTGTGCTGTAATCACCAGCATTATAAGAACTGAAGCAAAAAATCAGGAAATATAAAAAAAAAAGCCCTGTCCCAAAGGGATTTCTGGAAAATCTGGTCCCCCTAATTTTGGGAGTATAAATACCTTATGGAAGACTTGCACATGACGTGCCCCTTGAAACACATTCCCTCCTTTTGCTCTTGCCTGCTTGCTCATTTTTGGAGGTTTTGTGAGCAGCTTATCTCAGTGGGTATTTCAGCTCATTTAACTCAAATTTGCACAGAGGGAATTTAATTTTTTTTTTTACCCCTAAACAAATCTTTGAAGGCTGATGTATTCAGGAATGAAGGGGATTAAACAATTCAGATAAGAAAACCAGATAAAATGATAAGCTAAAAAAGTCTTCTGTGCAAAAGCTGATAATTCACTTACAACAGAAGAAACATTAAAGAAAATAAATATGCCGTGTCCATAAGTGTTAATAATCGGTCTCAAACAGATGGAAGCAAAACTGCATTTCACTAATATTCTGATAGTCCCGCTGACATCAATCTTCTCTTCTCCTTTGATTCAAATTTTTGCTTATTGGTTGTAAAATCACAGAAAGTAGCTCTATTTCCCTTAATAACTTGGCTAAAGAATCCATAACTTGCTTGCGCTGTGTCAGGGAGAGATTTGACGTTGCAGTTACAGGCCGAGGATGTGCCGGCAATTGGTCTTGCCAGAGTGATTTTATATCCCTTTCATATACTTCACATGCTACGGAGCATTTTCCTCCTGAAAATAATGCCTGTCTTTATGGCTGGAAGTTTTTCTCACCCTGATTCTATAGGCAGGGGGTTTAAATTTAAAACTTAAATGGAAGACAGTCACATTCCATTAATACAAGCTTTTAGCTGCAGCTAGGGGGGAATTAAAGATAAGCTCCTGGCAATTACAGAAGTGTCTGAATCAGCAGTTTGCACTGTAGACAGCTGATCATCTTATCTTAAGTGTAATAATAACTTTGCTTTGCACAGATTCTCATTATACGGCAGTGCTTTGTGTTGGGGTGGGGGCTCTTAGCTCTAGAATGCTATAAAACTTGGGGTGATGGCTACAGCAATGAATTAAAACATAAGACAAATGGTTTCAAACCAGAAACCTCTGCATAGCTAATTATAATAAAAGCCACAAAAGAAAATATAAAAGATTAGATTTTGCCTTCATTTAAATGCAGCAGTGCTTTTCTGGTAGATGGTACAAGCATGTAGAAGAAACAAAGCTTCACTTGTGTCATTTCTGCAAAGTTATTACTCTAAAAATG
Source organism: Erpetoichthys calabaricus (assembly GCF_900747795.2). Classification (NCBI taxonomy): domain Eukaryota; kingdom Metazoa; phylum Chordata; class Cladistia; order Polypteriformes; family Polypteridae; genus Erpetoichthys; species Erpetoichthys calabaricus. The sequence continues at coordinate 115,864,052 of NC_041406.2, read as the reverse complement.
TTTTGAGTGACAACATGTAAAAAATCTGGTCAGTGTTTAAAACAGTACATATGTGGCATATCATGAATTTTGGTGATTTATTATGGCTCTATACTGGATTTTATGCCCAGTCTAATTTTAATTTTCACAGTTAAGGTCAGGAACATGGATATGGAGGAGTTTGGTGATCCCCCGAGACAATTAAAGCATTAAAACAGCCATTCTGTCTATGGTATGAAATATGGGTGGTGATTCTTGATTGGGTCATTTAAATGTTGGTTGTCATTATGATGAATATTTATGAACAGAACATGCTGTTTGATGTTTGTATTTACAGACAGTGTGTCTATTTAGGAATAGTTAGCAACTGTCATTTTGTCCACATAGCAATCCCGATCAAAGCAGAACAGAGATATCCCAAATATCATGCTCCACGTCACTCTTTGTTGCTTGGTAGGAATAGATCTGATGTTGGACTGGTTTCTAGGTTTTTTTATAAAAATAAAAGCCTTTGCACCCAGTGCCTCAACTCTTAGTATTCATCTAATTATTCATCCTTTTTAGAACATAAGAAATTTGACAAATTAGAGGAGACAGTTCACTCCATCAGGCTTGTTTGTTTAGTTGATTGCTAAGCTGTCCCAGTTTACTTTTTAAAGGTTGACAGGATTTCAGCTTCAACTACATGATTTTGTAGTTTGATCTCTCTGTTTGTGTTCTTTCATGTGGTTTCAAACACACTTCTGAAAGAAAAACAGAAGAAGCTAAGCTCATTGTCAGTCTGGGATAACAATTTTCTTCAGGTATTAATGACCGACTAACTTTTTAATCGCTCCTGTCATCTTCTCTAATGGCAGCTTTATCTCACCTTTTTTCCTTTGAATTGGCCTGGCTTTGTCCCATTCCTCCCCTCCCATATAGGTTACCTGCTCTTTCTGTTTCAGTTTCGCACCTGATGAAGGCATATACAGCCTTAAGAAATGTGAAAATAACCTTTAACATTTTTTTCCTAGAATAGCCTATCTAAATTTGAACTCATCTGGATGGTAGACATAGGTTTGGTTGGCAGCAGAAAATAAGGCTATTGTCCTGGTTCAGTCTGTTTATGTTCTGCATTCACTTTTGAAGTTCCTTTTTATGTCTTCTTTGTTTAATTTCAAGTATTTTCTATATGTTTATTATACAGTATTTATTTGTGTACTGTGTCATTTTTCATTATTGTGGAGTTATGTTTCTATGTGTATATTCATATTCTGTTACCTGTGTTTGGTGGATGGTTACCCAAGAAGCGGGATAACCAGTCAGTCTTCATGGTTAAAAAACCCTAGAGACTAATTTAAAAGTCTTAGGAAAAAATAATTTTATATACCAGTGGGAAAAATATCTGCATAATGCATCACTGTGACTGTGTCTGTCAAGTTAGAAGTTTAATCTCTTTTTAGTCATTCTGGTGTGTGTTCAGACCATATTGTATGTGTGTGAGCTCATCTGAGGTATGTACTACCACCCCAGGTCGAGAGGGGGCTCTGATGCTAATCTCTTCTCTTCTATTTTCTCCACAGCACAAAGAAAACACCCAATGAGGGCAACTGACTCCGCCCCTTCTGGCCCCCCACCCATAAATCCAAGTCACTGGAAGGAGACGTTCCTTTTTGAACTGAATGCACCGTAGGACGGAGCTCCTATCTGGTGTCCTGAAGAGAACAAAACATCGAGCCTGATAGCTTTTCTTTTCTTTATGGACTTTTCTGTTACATTTTACACCATTTTTTCTTCTGTCTTCTATCTATCTATACATTTGTAAAATAAAATGAATAATAACATCTAGGGCACTGCAGAAAAAGTATGGAAGTGAGCAAGGGGGACTATGTTACTGGTATCAGGTTGGAAAGTGGGATAGGCATGCTCCCAGGCAGACAGGAGAATGAAGTCTGATTAATTGTGCCCAGCAAGGGTATTAAGATTTCTTTTCTGCCTATTTAATACTTTATTTTATTCCCAGTGTGTTTCCCCTTCTTGCACTGTCATTAAGTAAATGTCTAGATGTCTTAAAATGAAGTGGCCACTCTATGTGTACTACATTGGATTTTTGATTGCTATTAAAAGACCATGTGACAGCTCACACTTTAAAATAAAATATCTGAAATAAAGTTTGATTAACTGATTAGCTAATATTTTTACACTGCTGCACATCAATGACTTTAGCCATTTCATCCAAAACTCACCTTCATTAGTTATGATATTCCATTTTAATTACAGAAAGAGATGTTAGCAACTCAAAGGAATCAGTTCTGTCCTTAGTGTTTATTAAGACTCACTTTGTCCTGGTTTTAGACACAGGGGATTGTTCTGGGAGCCTCTGCACTTACAGAACATACTGAACACTCACAACTACGACATGGAGCCACCAAGTGACCCAAAATGGGGGTGTTAAAGGAAACTTCTTTGGAGATGACAATTTTTACACAGAAGGCAAGTATTGATCCCAGGGCCTAAGGGCCATGAGTTTGCAATACCACTCATTGCTTTACTGAGCCGTTCAGGACCTCTGTCTAGTTCTAACATTTTTATTGTGACTGTGATTGCCTACAACATTATTATTGCTTTGTTTTTAGTAGTTGATGCTGGCTGGTTTGCATAAATAATAAATTACTCTTCTATATTGAGAAGCAAATGTGCTAAAGGTAAATGGAAAGAAAAAGGCAATTGACCTTCAGAAGGACAGATGCATGACAATAATCTATGCAGTTAGATCTGGAGAAGTTGGAACTGACATTAGCACGGTAGGAGGATATTGAGAGATCGGCCAATTCAAATTGCACCTTTCACAAATCACCATATGAACTCATCTGCCAAAATGGACATTCAATACAAATCTGTTTAGACCAAGCCAAGTGAAAATACCAGGGGGATGCACAGGACCATCTGCTCAGCTGTTTGGCTGCAGAATCTCATCCACTGACAAAACTGATTATTTTAAATTGCTTATCCCTTTCAAATTAAGTCAAATACATACTATTGATTGTTAAAGGAATATCTGTCTATTTCTTAAATCAGTGTTGTCCAAATTCTGTGACAAATTGTCAGATATTACAAATTCATATCTGTTTTTTTTTTACCTGAACTTAATTTTCTATTTGGGATTACACTGATGAGTGGTTCCTGAATCAATATTATTGAACAAATGTGATTACATTTTGCCCACTTTCAACTTGAAAGTTAATTCATATAATTAATTAAGGATTAAAAATTAATGCTGTCTATGTTTTCAGCGTTGGCAAAAAGTTTTGAGCTGTGTAATCAAGTACTGTGACTTATAACCAACTGGCAAGAGCTTGTCAGGACCATTGTGGACTCAGAGACAGGAAAGAGCACTGACAGAAACCTTCTTGGCTCTTACAATTGCATGGATCTCAGGCCAAGGCACGTATCATATCATAACTTTGATCAGCTCTGAAAAGATCATGTCCAATCTTGTTGCAGATTAAATCAGTCAGCCAAGACTCAAAGCAAAACACTGAAGCGATTGAGTAGTCAGTCCTAGAACTTATAATCGAAGCTCATCCATTTTATTGTACAACTTTCAGAAGTTTGAAACAGAGTAGAGTCCCAGGTCTTTGACCTCACTTTGTTCCACTAGTGCTGGTTGCACTCTGGCTGCGTCTCTGTCCCCCTTCATATTTAGCATGAAGAGTGATGATCAAGTGTCCTGCTGCGGTGAGCACAAATCTGTGACTAAAACTCTGATGCTGAAGTCAGAAAAAACTGAGAATCTGACTAGGATTGAATATTTTATTTGCAATTAAACATAAATATAAGTTAAACAATGAACTACATTTATGAACAGAAGTGACAAAAATAATAGAGACAGTAACACTATGTCACCTTCCTTCGGTGCCATCTTAGATATATGAGACTGTTCTGTCCTGTCCTATCACCTTGACTTCCTTCAAGTCTTTAAAGGAGTCCATAGTACAGATGGGGAAAGCAGACATCCCAGAAACAATAAGGGGTGACTGGCATTTTAAAGATACATCAGAGGTCAGGTACAGTAAAATCAGAGACAATGTTGCCTGTTGGTCCATTACTTAAAAAACGTGTGAATGGTTCTCATATATTACTCTGTGGTTACCCTGCAAATTAAATTGGGAACTAAACAAATAATAGACCCCCCAGCTACTGCCATTGTGTGTGAAGTCCATAGGTGAAGTGCTTCCAAGTGTTGCCTGGCTGGCTGTGAGCTAGTTTGTCAAAAAAGGGAGAAACAGTGACCACTCGTGACATAAACTGCTTTTCTTTGTGGCTTTGTGAAATTTGGGTATAGGAAGGTGGACATTCAATTCAGTGTTACTCTGGTTTTACTCTCTTTATCCTTTACAACCAGTAGAGGAAACCACTGAGCACCAAATTGCAGACACAATAAAGTCCAGACACACTTTATGTTCTCTGATTAACAAAAAAAAAAAATCACCAAGCACAGTTTTCCTTCCTTCGCCAAGAGCATAGCCCACTGCCATCCCAACGCTGACTCCTCAAACTGAGGCAGCAGACTTTCTTTTAAGCTCGACTCGGGAATTGCAACCAGTCTCTTGTCCCAGTCATCCGGAGCACTTCCAGGTTGTGTGGAAAGTATGGGCAGTCCTCTCCCAGCAGCACCCTCTGGCGGTCACCGAAGACCCTAACAGGGTTGTATTTTTGGACTCCATTTCCCATGCAACCCTATGGGTGTCCTAATAAGGTTTAGCACCAAGGCACACTGCCTCCTGCCGTGTGGGGAAATGACCTGCTCCTGGTAGCCCATTCTCCCGGTCCTTCCATTATGGCCTTCTGGCTGGGTATGAAACCTTCTGGGCACCCACACTTTCTATATACTTAGCAAATAAAAGCGTAATTTCTGACAACAATCAAGTTAAAAGAAAGAAACAGAATTAGAGAGAAAGAGTGCGGAAATGTTACAATCTGTAGCTACGACAAGGCATAGAACAACTGACGACTGGTAGTGAACATGTTGAAAGTGTAGAATAATGCCTACTGGTAATGTGGGCTGATTAAGAACATTTTTCTTGTGAAGCTGAAAGGTTTTATCCTTCAAAGTAATAGGACTGCTGTACAACGGACAAGGGAATATATAGAAACGTGCATTTTTTATTTAATTTCATTTATTCGGTACACATTTTCTAACCTTTTTATGCAGGCACATGTTTTATTTCATGACCTTCTATCCTGCTTCCAATCTGCACCATAGCTTCCTTTTCACTGGCTGTTGTTGGCATGACAAATCTGCCCATGAAGGTCTTTGTGAACAGAAAAGAGAATATGTGTGCTTCCTTCAGGAAAGACACAGACGAGAACCTGTGATAAAATGTAAATGTATTTCAAGTGTTGTCTTGTTGTTATAAAAATACTTTCAAACCACTGGAAGGCATCTTTTATGAAATCAGAACGTTTGTCTCGTCAAAGTATCTGATATGTTTAAATGCGTTGTGTTTTATGTTTCTTCTAGTGTTCCTTTGACCAGAACTGTAAGCTGCTGAGTGTACTGCCTCAACTGGGGCAAGAGTGATACCCTAGCATGCCCTCGATGTCCAGGAAGAGGATCACAGCTGCCTTGGGGGAAGGTCGCATGAGCAGGTGCAGTGGCAGAAAGTATTGCTATAGCCATTATAACCAAAGGCCAGAGGAAGTCCCTTCATCAGCATAGATCATAACCATCATCAGGCCTGCTCAAGACTGGCTACTTCAAGTTGACCTGGGAAGGCAGCTGCACTTTCCCAGCCACATAGCAACAACTTCATGGAGACCTGATGTGGTTCTTTCTTCAGTGCCCCTGAAGATGGTCATCCTCATTGATCCAACAGTAAACTGGGAGGACCGCATTGAGGAGGCACATGAGTAGAAGTGGGCCTAGTATCAAGAGCTACTGGAGTCTTGTTGGAGGTAAGGCTGGAAGGCTTGTAACGAGCCCATCAAAGTAGGGTGCAGAGGTTTTACCAGTTGCTTATTCTTCAGAGTCTACACCCTACTTGGAACCGCTGGGGCTGGTAGGAAGAAGGCCATCAGGACCACCACACAGACTACTGATAGAGTCTCCACATGGCCATTGATCAGGAGGGGTAATCAGTGACTCAGTCCTTCTGGGACGCAAACTGGGCTCTGATCAACCCCAGCTGGCTTACGTGGGTGAGGCTGTATGATGTTGAAAGACCTGAAACAACCGATGATCCCATGTAATATCACTCTCAGAATCAATTTGCAGTTTCTGCATGAATTCATCTCTGGCCACGAGGTACATTGCTAACTTACAGAAAATCAAATCTTCATTTGGATTCTTGAAAATTGGTAAAATAGCAATTTGTTAATACTGAATGTGTTGCTACATGTGCCCGCATGAGTTTGCTTATAGTTATTGTAGCACACTTTACAAATAAACTTAAATAATCTGACGCACCACAAACACACACACAAACAGATAAAGGACAAATGTGCCAGATTAAAATCCTTTAGACAGAAAAGCAGGCCTTCGTTCAACTGAAACATAATGCAGCACTAATCATAATCCGTCTCCATCATTAAGTAACTTGTTTTAATATATTTGATGCTGTCTAATGTAAACGGGTGGTGGTAACCTCTGACTCCAATTTATATGCTAATGGACCCATTTCTGCATTTGTAATAGTTTTCTGCGTCAGGATGTGGGGAAGATACGGGAGATGATATCAGGAAAGAAGCTGCAGAATTCAAAAGGGAGATGCCTCCTAACTCTGGAAACTTAAATAATGAGATCCATGATTGAGTTCGCCACCTTTAGGCTTAAGGCACTACATTTTCCAAAGTCCACTGAAAATAATTTTGAGACAGTTTTCATCCTCTCGTAGGGTCAGACCCCCAGAGTTTCCGCCGCACCGTGTTTCTCAGTCAACAGTTATTTCAGTCTTTGATGTTAAGATTGCATTGACAGATTTTTTTTACTTCTCTCTCACAACATTCAATATGTCTGCAGATGTGTGATGCGAAAAACTATTTGTCTGCTTATTAGTCGATCACAGGGAAGTCTGCACTCAGCAATTTGGAAAGCAGACCTGGCAGACTGCAGTGGCATGACTGGTTTTCATATCTCAGATCAAGTAGGCTGGAAAAATGAATTCATTTACGTTAATGATTTACATAATTTGGATGTGTTGAGACTTGGGAAAGCTGAAGAAAAAACAGTGAAGAGAAAACTGTACAAGCAATGATCATTGGTCCATTTTTGCTTATTCCACAAGTTGTGGGGCATGATGGGAAAAGCACAAGCTTGGTAAAAGCATTGTGACAATGTCAGTGGCACCACAGTGTAGAGTGTTAGAAGGTCTTTAGACAAGAAGAATGCTTCTTTAGTTCTACAGCGCTGGAGCTCATTTTAACACTTCATGAGTTGTTCAGAGAGCACAAAACTAATAAAAGCTGAAGTCTCTTTGTTCGTTTTAATCATACACTTGTTAAGACTGCTGTAGAAGGCTGCTTCATATTAATCTTGTATATTACTTTTTAATTAGTTGTAGTAATTTGTCAAAAGTTGTTTGTTTTCTCAGGTTTTTTCCTCATCTCAGAGCTCTTGGTGGCACTCAGTGTGTGTTGCAGTAGGTGCATCGGCACATATTATTTCTTGTTTTAATGGAATTTTCTGTTTAAATGAAAATGTCATTATTTGTTGTAAAATAAAGACACACAAGAGCATAAAGGTTTGGGGTTTTCCGGCCCCGTATACTGTAAAGAAGATTCAATTTCAGGTTATATAGTCCAAGTACATTCATTGGGTTAACTGCTAACAACCATGTGGGTTGATGGGGGAACATTTATAGAGGGGACCGGAATTGAACAGAGGAATGCTGGGTAACGAGGAGTGGTGCAGTCTGGGATACTGACGTCATCAGAGGGAAGTAAGTTGTGGAAGTGGAGTAGCGGGAGGTGATTCAGGGTGTCGTCGTTTCCTTCTTTCTGGGAAGATAAAGAAAACAAGATTAGCTGCCTGCCCGTCCCATATGGCTTTCGGTTTTCGCGCTCTTTCCCGGGTCGTTCTGCGACTCCCCATGCGCGTGTGCGTGACATTGTGTACCGAAACTCCTTTTCTAAATGCAGCTAACCTAGAACAGTTGGAATTCAGATAGAAAACAAACACGTATGCTGCATATACATTGGCTTGAGAGGGTTGCCCTTATGGTCTCTGAACGCAGAAAATGCCAAAGAAATTAAAATTACAAGGAAACCAAAGTTTTTTTTTTGACAATTAAAAAGGGTACAGGACATTGGAGGAAAAAATACAATAAGCGATAAAGTCAAAATAAAAGATTGTTCACGCCTATCCCTGTGTACCTCTCTGCCTTTCTTCCTTGCACCTCCCTTCTTTCACCTGTCAGCTGGGCTCTTGTCCACTCTCCATGCGACATAGACCCACAAAACCATTGGGATTGTTTGCCAAGAGTTCACTCTTGGGGTCCCAGGTACCCTTGCTAAATTACTGGTCCATTTTTAGCAAAAGGTCCAGACATGGAGAATATATAATCTTTTCTATAATCTCCTCTCTGTGTCCCCTTTCTGCATCCTATATATACAGAATTTCAACGTTAATTCTTCCAGCTGAAGTGAGCTGGAGTGTAGACCATATATGCAAGTCTTGCTTCATTTTTTTCCATGCAGACAGCAAAATTTTGTAAATGAAGAGCTTTATGTTTATTTGTGATATTTACCTCTAGGTATTTAAACTGATCTGCGATGATAAAGAGGAAGATGTCCAAACTAATATTGTCTGCTTGAGAATTCACTACCTTATGGGGATGGAATAACTTACCTGCTGCTTGTGTGTTTCTTACACCAGAATCCAACAACACCATAAAGGTCAAGTATCTGCTAGATAAAACAAAAAAGGTCAAAAGTTCTATTATGCTTCATGGTGGTAGCTGCAAATGGACCTCTGTTTTTGTTGTCAAACAACACAGTGTTCCATAATCTTATCCTGTGGACAGTGGAGGTAAGCACTGCAACATCCGACAAGTCACAACATTTAATATGCAGCAAGCCTTGGAGTGAACTTCCATCCATCCATTATCCAACCCGCTATATCCTAACTTCAGGGTCACAGGGGTCTGCTGGAGCCAGTCCCAGCCAACACAGGGCAAAAGGCAGGAAACAAACACAGGGCAGGGTACCAGCCCACCGCAGGGCGCACACACACACACCAAGCACAATTTAGGAATGCCAATGCACTTAACCTGCATGTCTTTGGACTGTGGGAGTAAACCCACGCAGACACGGGGAGAACATGCAAACTCCACGCAGGGAGGACCCAGGAAGCGAACCCGGGTCTAACTGCAAGGCAGCAGTGCTACCACTGCGCCACCATGCCACCTTGGAGTGAACCTGTACAATTATAACTGTAACAAGAGATATAATCCCCATCTTATCTGGAGCCACTTCAGTCACCACTGTCACAAACATGATATTGGGAGACAACTTGAGGACTCATCTAAAGGTAATTTCACTTTGAGTCGAGGGTTGGTGCCGTTGCCTAATGTTTCTCCTCTCTTTCTTGCAGATCTGATGATCGACAGCTCTAGTGATGTCACTTCCGGGGTCATAGTTCCCTGGACCTGCATCTTCTGGTCTGGCTTCCTCTTAAAGAATTGCACTGAAATTTTGAGCCAGTCTAATGTGTTGGCTTGCATCTGAAAAGAGATCTCACTTTCTCTGTGATCTTTTGTTCTGTTTTTTTCCAAATTTACAGGGTTTGCTTTCAAAGTGTAAAACCAACACTTTGTAACTCTCCTGTGTTTCTTTCTTACAACACCAAAAGAACTTTCAGCTTCTGTTCAAGTTCAGCCTGTCAAAGAACATACAAGCAGACTGGTCCATGTTGTAAACCCCCCTGAAAGACTGAACAAGTGATTCCTGAATATCAGGAAACTGTAAAATAGGTAGTGACAGGTGTGATAAAGACACCTTGAGGAAGTGAAGTGCTGGAAACCTCTCTTTCCAATTCCATTACTGTGTTGTAAAATTGAAAGTGACTTAATTGTTACTAAAGAAAGAGATTTGTTTAAAGTAGAACAAATACAGTAACTAGTTGAAAGAAGGAGGAGAAAACAGAGATAGAGAGGGGGAAAGAAATGCAATAAGTAATGAGAGGGTTGTTGGACAACCCACCCTAACTACACACCTAATGTTTTATTGTGGAAAGGTTTTCATGGACCCATTTCCTTAAAATAAAAATCCCCTATATCAAATGTACAGGTGCCACGGTATAACGTTTAATTCTTAGTCACTACTTTAATTCCACTATTCTTAACACTTACCAACCTTTGTGTATTTGCAGTTCACAGTTGTGATGCACTTGTACACAGGACTGTGGCCCACTACCTTACTGTGAGTAGTTCCATAAGTCTTCACCCAGGTATGGCCGTCTCTGTAGCCTTCCAGTTGGGAGTGTGCTCTCTCCAGCAGCCTTGATTGTCCTAGCTGAGAAATGAACTTGTTCCCAGTGTTCAATGGTTACAATAGGACAAATATGCAGTTAGACTTTAATCACAAAGAATTATTCAAATAGATAGTGCCATAAACAAAAGTAAAATAAAGTGTGAACACCATACACCCTGGTGCTGCTAGATGTTTAGTCTTCCAGGCAGCCCATTCCTTGAGTTGCTTGAAATGTCAGCAGTAAGTCAGAGCATTCTTTGATTCTCTTTGCCCTCCTTCCACTTTCTTCTCTCTCTCCTTTTCCTCTTCTCTCTTTTCTGTCTCCTTCTCTGCTTCTCCTTTCTTATATTTGATCAGATCATTTACTGATTTTATAAACCTCTTGTGCAACTACCCAAGGTAGGTAAAATTAAAATCAAGTGCTTTAGCCTACAGTATGCTTCAGACTTCGTAAATGGAAGCCAACAGCACAGCATGTTTGTATAACTTAGAAACAGCTTTTCAAACCATGCGTGCAATATGGCAGCAGATCTGCATTATACATTTGATTTAAACTGGTTCTTATCTCCTATCAACAAAAAGATGCATATCCAAGCAATTCCCATGGCTCACAGTATAGCAGAGCCTCTGCTTAAACTATCAAAATATTCAGGTAATTCTTAAGCAAACACAAAAGCATTAACAGACAAGGTACACTTTCAGTAGCCAAGTAATGTGGCGGGCTGTTTCAACATAAGAGAAAAATGAAGTGTCTTTGTAAAAATCCACTTTTTAAACATTACAAGAAAATTTTGTCTCTTTCCAGAAAAGTTCTGCTCCTTTCTCCAACACCCATATACAGCAGGTAGGCTCAGACAGGTACTCATCTCTAAAATCAATTTTTTAAATATATGCAGTATATTTTTTTTCCGTGCCTATTTTTCTGGCTCTGGGTATTGTATAAGTTCATCCCTATTGTTTAAAGAGAGTGCATTAGTATATTTTTATATACAATACCAGTAATGGAGCACTGCACATTGTTGTACACTTGACTTGAGCATTCCTAGTTTTCATCCTCTTTCTCTGTACATTTACCATTCATTTGCTCAGAGGTTGATGTGCTTGCTGCTTCCTGAGCAGCTCTTCTTTACTCCACCCTAGCGGCCCGCTTCTTCTCTTCTTTCCTCGGCATCTTTTTACATTAAAACTGTTAGGTCCGTGTTTGTGTTGCAATTATTTAGTATATTTTCCTTTATTTTTCACTTAAGCTGGCACTTAAGTCTTGAATCTGCCTCAAGAATGATTTAAGATATGAAGAGGTAGGGGAAGTGACAGCGAAAGTGGTAGGGATGAGAATGGTGCCCATACGCATGTGCCACACAGCCGCCCTGGTGCGCGCTGCCGAGAGTTGATTCTATAATAAAATAAAATAAAATAAAAACAAAAAGAGGAATAACCTTGGAGGTCAATGATCACCCCAAAGTGGATAGTAGACATCACGTAGTATATGTGTACTAAATTTCAGGTCAATAGGTCAAATAGTTTGTGAGCTACAGGTGATTTAAAATCCTGGACAGACAAACGGAAAGCCACGGTAGCGTATTATATATAAAGATTATTATTTTTGGTATTACTCTTATATTTTCTGTTTAACCTAGATGTACTTTATGGGTAGTTCCCATGTTATTTTTCAGCCAGAGTTATGAGTTATTTTTTGTTAATTTATTCTTTTTATTGTTTTTTTTTCTCCAAATATGATGTGGATTGTATATTTATTTAATGGTATTGTTTTTATTGATTATTCTGCATTTTTATTATGCAATTTAAATTATGTAGTTTTGTTAATTATCTGACTTGTTTCCTTTATGTAATGCCAAAGGAGGCGGGACCACCAAATCATGCAGCTTGGGTAATGGCACCCAACCAGTATTTCAGAGGAAGGTTTTGCAGCTGTCTGTAAGTTTATTTCCCCTGACTGTTTGTAGTTTCTCCTACTCTTTAATTGTGATTTGTTCTGTTCTTAAATTTTTGCTGGATTCCTTTTAATATTTGCAGATTTCATCTCTTTCCAAAGGTTTTGGACTCACTGATGGACTTTTGATTTTTAATCAATTGTTCTGCTTTTGGATAAGTGTTTGGGTTCCAATGTCCTCTTAGATGAGCCATGATGTTCATGCCTAGTTTTCTAACACTGGGCAGCACATTCTACCCTGAAATGACCCTCTGAATTCATGATTTCTGTAATATGTTAATAGTCCTCCAGGATAAGATTCAGCAAAGCATTCCCATAACATTAAGGAATCTCGGCCTTATGTATCTATAGAGTTGGTATTTTTGCCCATATAGGCTTGATTTTGTCACTTATAAACGAACCACTGGTCTGCACCATCAAAGACCTCTAATCTGTTTATCAGTCCACAGGATATTTTTCAAAGAATGTTACTCTGGGTAGGTTTGGGAAAAGGTTAGCCATATCTTTGTATGTTTGTCTTTCCATGGTGGAATCCTTCTTAGTCTTTGCCAAAAAGGCACTTTTTAGTTTAACACCAGATCACTCTAGGTCAGCAATAAGCTCTTCAGATGTTTTTTTCTCAAAACTTCACACCAAACTTTGAAGATTTCTTTGATCAATTTTCCTCCTCCCACCACGTTCAAAAAGCCTCTTGGTATTTTCATAAACAACATCTCAATAACATTGCATCTGTAGATCTCAGGAAATGGTCTTATGCCCTTTTTCATTTTCACAATTTGGTGATAATAGGCTTTCTGCTGGTCTCAGACCTCTTGTCTTGGACGATATTACTAAAGAATAGGGAATTAAAATGGCCTTTTAAGCAACTCAGCCTCATTTTTGTCTGTTTTCTGCTACTTTGATTTAACTTGCTATGACTACGTCATCACTGACTCAATTTTCCTGTACTACCCCTCAAAATAAAGGTCAGACATTTCTCTTTCAGAATTATGTTGTTATGTTGTACACATATATTACAGCAGAAAAAGTTACAAAAGAAGAAATGGACTTTGAATGTTATTCTTATTTCCTAAGGTGTCAGAATAGGCTTCAAAAACACTGTAAGTGTCAAAGAACTTGCCAGGAACACCATAAAAAAGTCGTAATGAAATATCTACAAGTAATATGTCTAGTTTTACTGTTTCAAAGCAGTACAAAAAACAGGATTCTTTTTCTACACTTTTACTGTTTTGAAATAAGTATCCATAAGATCTGTATCCATTATTGAAAACCCTTGGCCTATGTGTCATTTTGAGGGACGGATCTTACTCTGTCATGACATTTATGGTTGGTAAAGAAGTTATACTGTGTATCCAAATTACAACACCAATAGTTGCCAAATTTAAAACCACCTCCAAAAAATAAAAGAGGAAAATATAGAAAGTGGAATGTGCTGTCTTTTGAAAGATGAAGCACCCCCCTCATTCAGTAGATAATAGTCTGTCCATCAAATTGTGTGCAATCAGGATGGTCAAAAAAGCCCATCTGGGGGCATGTGTTGCTGTGATATAACAATTCAGCACTCTTTGACAACATTGAATTGCAACATGGTGTAGGGGTATGCAATAAAGCATTTTAACAGCTAAACACAATACTTTAATTATAACAATGATGAAATGAATGATTTTGTACAGTTATTGTTCAGTCCCATCAACAGGTCCAAAATAATGGTGCTGGGTTTAAAGGGTTAAAAGGTATAAGTCATTGGTTAATGATGAGTTAACTCATGTCATGTGAAAACTGGGAATTGATTGCAAGTGTCTCTAATTTAACTGCAATTACATTCGAATTCTTCTAATCAAACTCATCTGAATTGTCCAAAATGGTGCTAATACTTGGGCTATGGCACCTTTTAAGTTGGTAAACTCTTTCCACAACATGTTCTTATTCAATTGTTATTGTTTGATCCTGTGCTGCTCTTGAGAGCATTTAAATAAACTAAAATCATGTTCAGTGCCCACTTTTTCAGGACATATTGCACAGAATATACATAAAATGCAAGGGTGCCCATTACATTATTGACAACTGTAACACCTTTAATTCTTTACACAATACTTTCTGGTAGGTGCTACTATATAAAATAATAATGATTGGTCAACATTACTCAGGGTTCCTTGTATAGTGCTTCTGATATCATTCTCTATGAAAAATCTGTGCAAAAATCTGCTTCTGTATTTTTTTTTTGTTTTTGTAAAAATCTCTAATTAGTAACCTTTGCAAACAGTAGTTTATTATACTGTAGACATGCATTAAAAATCAATGTTATCCTAAACTATGGGTTCCCAGTTGATCTTTCTGGTCACTTTCTAGATGCACTTAAAGATTTGGCAATTGTTTTTCATCCATCTATCCATTATCCAACCCGCTATATCCTAATTACAGGGTCACGGGGGTCTGCTGGAGTCAATCTCAGCCAACACAGGGTGCAAGGCAGGAAACAAACCCCAAGCAGGGCGCCAGCCCACCGGAGGGCGCGCGCTCACACACACACACTCCCACCCACACACCAAGCACACACACGGGACAATTTAGAATCACCAATGCACCTAACCTGCATGTCTTTGGACTGTGGGAGGAAACCCATGCAGACATGGGGAGAACATGCAAACTCCATGCAGGGAGGACACGGGAAGCGAACCCAAGTCTCCTAATAATTTAGTTATTGCCTAGTACAGTGGTCCTTTTTTCTTGATGTGCCACCTAAATGAATTGGAATTACAGTCTTCTTTTTGTTCCTCAATTGTCAAGATATATTATTTAGGTAAAACTAAAATTGGTATTTCTTTATCTACCCAAAAATGTCATATTTTCGGCATTTTAGCAAGGTATTATAGATAACTTTTGAATATGTGTCTGTCTTTTAACTTTTCTTATGTGCACCTAATTCTTTTATTGAATTATTTTTAATGAATGATCAATAGTGTGGTTTGAGATACAATTTTACTTCGAAAGCCTGCAATTAGCATACTTTCAGTTTGCAAAACATATACAGTTCAGAGTTTGAGTTTCATATAGATTTCCCCATATTTAATAACAGCATGGGGGGGGAGGCAATTCATTGAGGGATTTAAGAGTGGGGTTTATAAAGAATGATGTGATCTTTGTGGACTACTTAATTTATGTTACCATGTGCCAAAAATAATTTTATTCACTTACAGCTTAAACTACTTCTTCTTCCTCTTCCTCTTTTCCCACGTCTGTGTATGTGGGGTTGATGTGCCTGATCAACCTTCTCCAAACAGCTTGGTCCTACACCTCCTTGCAAGTTAAGCTCTTTTCCTTCAGATATTCTTTTACTTTATTCCACCCATCTCTGTTTTGGCCTCCCTGACGTTTTAGTCCCCTGTACATCCATTCCCATCACTATTTTGCCCACATATTCATTGTCTCTCCTCATCACGTCTATACCACTTCATCCTTTTTTCCCGTATTTTTTTTAGGTCTCTTTAGGTCTTTTATTGTATTTCCGATTGTCTTATTTCTTATTCTGTCCATTTTTGTCTCAACACACATCCATCTTAACATTCTTATTTCTGCAAAATATTTAGCCTATGTTTTCATACCCTCCAATGTAAAGATCCATCCATCCATTTTCCAACCCGCTGAATCCGAATATAGGGGCACGAGGGTCTGCTGGAGCCAATCCCAGCCAACACAGGGCACAAGGCAGGAAACAAACCTGGGCAGGGTGCCAACCCACCGCAGGACACACACAAACACACCCACACACCAAGCACACACTAGGTCCAAGTTAGAATCGCCAATCCACCTAACCAGCATGTCTTTGGAATGTGGGAGGAAACCGGAGCGCCCGGAGGAAACCCACGCAGACACGAGGAGAACATGCAAACTCCACGCAGGGAGGACCCGGGAATCGAACCCAGGTCCCCAGATCTCCCAACTGCGAGGCAGCAGCGCTACCCACTGCGCCACCGTGCCGCCCTCAATGTAAAGATGTTTTTTTTAACTTATAGAAAGTGCTTAAATTTTGGATACAGTTTTGTGTGGCAAATACATATATACCACGTTTGTGAAGAAGTAACTTTGACTTATAAAATACTGAATTTATCCTTTAAGTCCAGGATGGCATTTAATTTTCAAATGGTGAAACAGGATACGGATATCGTCCTATATACTCAAATATAAGTCGGGTCTTGAAACCCGAAAAATCGATCATAAAACCAGACCCCGACTTATACGCCCGTTCAAAAATGCAACACTTAATTTTGTTTTTTTTTTTACATCTTCTTGCCTCCTCCAATCTCGCATCAGCTTCTCAGACGCATCAAATTTTGTTGCAGCAGCACAGTTACCAATTTCTTTTGCTACTTCAACGTCATTTAATTTAAAACCAGCTTCATATTTTCTTCTGATCAAACACTCCATCGTAGATAGGGGATGCTCTTACGGTAAAGCTATATAAGGGTGTGAGATACAAAAAAAACACAAATTAGTGCAAACGTTTCTTCGGAATAGTTTGGGTATTACCGTGTGGTCATGTAGGCACAATAGAGAGAGTGAGAGAGAGAGGTTAGGAGCACATGCTGATATAGCAGTGTGCTCCATTGTTACTCTCTCAGGTGGTTGTTAGCATGTCATAATCCCTTGTACCAATAGTGTGAGTTTTCCAAATTCAACTTATACCGCATTATAAAATACCAGAAATTATACTGTAAAATCAAGTCCTGACTTATCTGCGGGAGAATTTATCCGCAAGTATATATGGTATTTGCTGATAGGGTTCAAGGCTGTTCTTTCAAAAGTCAGTGATTTTCCCCAAAATTTAGATGGTACTACAGTTATTCTGTCTCATACAATTTATAATCTAGGTGTTATTATTGATTCTGTGTTCTCTTTCTAGACACATTTTGTAGGACTACTACACCTAAAAATGATTTTTGTTTTGTCTGTTACTTACCCCATGTAGTTTGTAGTGGTGTCTGAGAAAATATTTTAATTTCATGTTTTCATGGATAATTGCATATCGAATATTCAAACTGAATGGGAGCCTGTGGTAACCAATTCTGGATAACGGCAAACGATGTGATAAAAGGTTCATGGAAAAAAGAAAAAAATTCTCATGTAATTCATGCTGCAAATTCAACATGTCTGTTATCCATTCTTATTCTCAGAAAGTGTAAAATACATGCATTTTTGCTAAAATAGTATTAATACTTCTGGAAAACACTGAGCAAATGATAAACAGGAAAGATGTCTTTCCCATAAAACTGTGCTAATAAACTGAAGACAGTATTCTTGACCAATGAATCAGGGGGAGAGATGGATCTTGAATTCAGATGCAAAGTACTGTGGGAATTTCCTGTTTACTGTTTGTGTATTGTTTTCTAGAAATTAGAATTAATAGTACATGTATTTTACACATTCTGAAAATAGGTATGGTTAATGGACACGTGGATTAGGTGACACAAGTTACAGGAGAAATTTTTGTTCTTTTTTCCTTGGAAATTTTTCACATGCTGGTCACCACTGGGTCACATTCTGTTTGAATCTTTGATATTTAGTTTCTCAGTGAAAACACAAGGTTTGAATTTTTTTCTCAGCCACCACTACAAAAGACATAAGGTAAGTAACAAATAAAAACTATCAGTTTTGGGTGGAGTATTCCTTTAAGTCCTTAATTAAAGCCTTGTTCTATTACCTGCGTAATTCTGCCTGCCTCCATTCTTCACTTATTTCCCATGAGGCAGAAATTCTAATTCATGCATTAGTTACATCACATTTGGATTACTGTTACTTATAATATGCATGTCTACCTTTCAAATCTCTTAATGAAATTTAACATGTTTAAAACTCTGGAGATAGGCTACTCACCATACTGGTAAATCTGCACCGATTACTTCTGTTTCTTTCCAGTTACAATGGCTTATTGTGATCCTCTGTTTTTAGTTTAAACTCCACGTATGTATGTACAAAGCACTAAATGGCCTTGCCCCTTCTTTCTTTCTGGGCACCGTCAACTTTATACACCAGCTCCTTCACTCAGACCTTCTTTCTCAGGTCTTCTGTGTGTTCCCAAAAGGAAACTGTCTTCTGTTGACGTCAGCTCATTTAGCATGGATGCTCCCAAACTGTGGAACACTCTTCCTAAATCACAAGCCACAAGTCCAATCCTAAAACATTTCAGTTCATCCAATATTACCACACCATTATATATTACCTGTACATTTCTATCTATAGGGTTTTTTCTACCCTATTTTGTTTGTGTCATCTTAAATATTTTGTTTTTACTTTGGCATCCTCTGTACATTTGAACATTAGAAGACTCTAGACGAGAACAGGCCATACAGCCCAACAAAGCTTGCCAGTCCTATCCACTTAATTCCTATAAAAAACATCAAGTCGAGTTTTGAAAGTTACTACAATTCTTGGTAGCTTACTCCATGTGTTTGTAGGTTCTCTGTGTAAAGAAAAAACTTCCTAATGTTTGTGTGAAATTTACCCTTAACAAGTTTCCAACTGTATCCCAGTGTTCTTGATGAACTCATTTTAAAATAACAGTCTCGATCCACTGCACTAAATCCGTTCATAATTTTAAACACTTTAATCATGTCACCTCTCATCTTCTTAAGAGAGTAGTTGCTCTTTTCTACCTTTTCTAGCGCTGCTATGTCCCTTTTGTAAACTGGAGACCATAACTGCACACAGTACTCCAGATGAGGCCTCACCAGTACGTTATAAAACTTGAGCATAACCTCCTTGGACTTGTACTCCACACATTGTGCTATACAACCTAACATTCTGTTTGCCTTCTTAATGGCTTCTGAACACTGTTGGGAAGTTGACAGTGTTGAGTCCACTACGACTCATAGATCCTTCTCATCAGGTGTACTCTGGATTTTCAGACCTCCCACTATGCTTTGAAACCTAATGTTTTTACTTCCTATGTGTAATACTTTATATTTACTGACATTAAATTTAATCTGCCACAAATCTGCCCAAGCCTGTATGTTTTGTAATGATACAATGGATTCCAAATTATCTGCTAGTCCTCCTTTCTTAGTATCATCTGCAAACTTAACCAGCTTGCACCTATTTGTTAATGTATTTTTGTGACCTTGACTTTGAGATAAGGCACTATATCAATAAGATTTATTATTATTAAATTAATTTATTATGTGTTACAATTTGCATGAAGGCATCTTGTGATACAGTGCTGATCATAAAAAAGCAAGACTTTGTTCTTTGTATTTTGTTCTAACCTCCTCCTTAAGTCAATGGCTCTGTGAGATTATTTATATAGAGCTGAAACACAAGACTCCTCCAGAGAGTTACATGGACTAATTTACAACCTAAATGTGTTGCCCAGTGGTTGCGTCTGGGACAACACAGAAAATGCTGATTCAGGACCCAGCAGTGCCGCTAGGTAATCAATGAGAGAAGTAGCACAGACACATTACCGTCTGAGAAGTTGCCTTTTGGTTATTTTTAGCTGTACCAACAGAGGTTTTAAAAGAAATACTGCAGACATTCTGTACTTACCATCATTTATGCTTTACTACCCAGCTTACCAAGATTGCTAGGAATGCAGAAGATCAGTTTTATGAAGCACTTAAATGCAACCGTGGACAGAGTTGAGAATCCTGGTCCTGAAGCCTGCAGTGTCTACTGGTTCTCTCTCAACTTTTAGAAGATAGATTGAAATCCAGATCTGGACTTTCAAAATGATGCCACATACCTGCATACCTAACCCTAACCCTAAGCCTAACCCTAATTTAATGGACAAAATGAGCGCACACTGCATTTGACCTGCACGGTAGTGTTGCTTTGTGAAAGGAGGCAAAGAAGCTCAGATTGCCTAATGATGTGACCGATTAATTGAAATGGCATCCTAATTACTCAATTAGGCTTGCAACATTTGAAGAGTCACTGTGGTCAAATCACAGTGCTTGGACCCTCAGTTTCTTTCCTGACTGGAGTGCCTTCTGCATGGCACAATTCTTTGCAAAATGAGCATGAAATAACATTTTTTTTAAATCCTTTTTCCATTTCTTATTGATGTGTAAGCAAGCTGCACAACAAATCTGTCAAAAAGTATGGTATTTTACTACTGTATATCTTCCAACCAAAATTATTTAAAGATATGTTATGGTCATCATTTTCTGTGTTGGAACTGTAGACATGACTATCCAGCAATTACTGTACCTGCTATAGGTAAATGTGAACTCCCTTTATACAGTCACTGAGAAAATTATTGGGAACACCTGCTTATCCATGCAATTATCTAATCAGCCAATCACGTTGCAGCAGCGCAGTGCATCAAATCATGCAGATGTAAGTCAGGAACTTCAGTTAATAATCACATCAAATACCAGAAAGTGGAAAAAATCTCAGTTATTTCCACCGTGGCATGATTGTTGGTGCCAAATGGGCTGGATTGAGTATTTCTTTGAGCTACACTGATGGTAAGAAAATGAGCTATATAAATAAATGTTGTTGTCATCATTGTAGTTGTTCTGTAACTGCTGATCTCCTGGGCTTTTCATGCCCAATAGTCTCATTGAGTTTACTCAGAATGGCGTGACAAGCAAAAAACATCCAGTGAGCGTCAGTTCTGTGGATGGAAAATCCCTGTGGATGAGAGAGGTCAGTGGAGTATGGCCAGACTGATTTGAGATGACAGAAAGGCTACGGTAACTCAGATAACCACTCTGCACAACTGTGGAGAGCAAAAACACATCTCAGAACGCACAACACGTCAAACTTTGAGACGGATGGGCAACAAAAGCAGAAGACCATTTCGAATGCCACTCCTGTTAGCCAAGAACAGAAAGCAGAGGATGCAGTGGGCACAGGCTCACCAAAACTGGACAACTGAAGGCTGGAAAAATTGAACCTGGTCTGTTGAGGCACAGAGATGGTATGGGTCAGCAGGTGGCACCAACAGCATGAATCTATGCATCCAACCTGTCTTGTGTCAACAGTCCACGCTGGTGGTGGTGGTGTCATGGTGTGGGGAATGTTTTCTTGGCACACTTTGGGCCCATTATTCACAATGTGGAAGGACATCTCTGAGGAAGACAGGAATAGTTCAATCAATCTGTCTTTATTCAGTCACAGATGAGTACACGGATTCTATGTTGCAAGGCAGAGGAGCAAAGTTCCGCTTTTCAGTCGACTTTTTATATTTTCTCCCTCCCCCTTACTTATAAAAAAGCATAATATCATTTAATATTGCGCAAATTGGCCAACCGTCTCTCTTTTGTGTATGTGTCAGAGGGGGCCCTAAAGAAGGAAAGGTCATCTTTCTTGTGTCTTCTTAGAAAAGGAAGTTGTCCTAGGTCAGCTTACTTCACCTTGTCTTATGGCAGGCGCCTGTATTAATAACCTTTTACTATAGCAGAGCAGCTTTTAACCCTTTATAGCTTGCAAGTAGTTTTTTTCTTTCTCACTTGAATCCCACAGCCTACTTGACTTATTGCAGACCATGTGCACCCCTTCATGGCCACAATTTACCCATCTTCCAATGGCTATTTCCAGCATGATAATGCACCATGTCGCAAAGCCAGACTGTTTTCATGAACATAACCATGAGATTCCTAGTCACCGGATCTGAATCCAATAGAACACCTTTGGGATGTAGTAGATCAGGAGATCTGCAGCATGAACGTGCAGCTGACAAACCTGCAGCAACTGCCTGATGCAATCATATCAACGTGGACCAGAATCTGAAAGCAATATTTCCAACATCTTGATGAATCCATGCCACAAAGATTAGAAGCTGTCTTGAGAGCAAAAGGAGGCCCTACCTAGTATAGCGGTCCAATGGTTTCACCTGCAATATGCATGTTTAAAAGGTGCAACTCAATTTATAAATAAATACATTACATTTAATCGTTAAATTAATCTTTGAAAATAGTGACATATTTCAGTGAGCTGGATGTGATAGTTACACTTTAATAACATCCATCCATGATCGTTACCTACTTTGTTCAGCTCATTGCTCTGTCCTGGAACAACTATCACAGGGACACAAGCATGCACACGCTCACACTTACTTAGAACTGGTCATCAGTTTAGAACATCCAGTCACCTCACACACAACAAACATTGGAATATCTGACAAAAGACACACAGAGATCATGCAAACTACATACAGTCAGTGACTGAAGCTGGGATGCAAACTCAAGCGCCTGAGATGACGGGCAGAAGTGCTGACTGTGCCATCCATCTCAGAAACAGTCAAATCAAACAAATTTAAATCTTGAAAACAGTTGTACATGCACTTGATGAAATATGGATGCTTAGAGTGGATGTGCAATATAGTTTTCTCAAGATAATAGAATCATTTTTTTGAGATCTCGAGAAAAAATGTTTCCTGAAGATAAACATATACGGTTAGCATAACATTGAGCCGTATGATGACTGGATTGCAGGTCAGTAATGATCTTGTGTATGAAGTACAATCGTGTCTGAAACCGGGGGGAATTCTGCAAGGACGACACAGGAGGCCCTTGACCTGAAAACTACTCCAGGGCGTTGTAGAATGGCTAACCCTGCGCTCTGACCCCCAAATGTCATGCGAAAAGACAACTTCCCCTCGGGGGTTAATAAAGCATATCCAATCAAAATCAAATTACATTTGGCACATGGACAGGTATGATAAACTCACACTCTTTGGCATTGGAGTAAATGGATGCCTCGATGGCTTGTCATGCCATTTCACCTGGATGCAAGAGAGCTTCACTAATAGTACATCTGAAGTTGTTGCAGCCTGCTTCATTAGTGGTGTTAATGAATGGAGGGAGCTGTCAAAAATTAATGAGATCAGACTCTCTGTACCGAAAATGTGCCGATGTTAACCGCTGTTGTTTGACAAAAAGCAATGCAAAGCTTACATGCAACAAATCATTCGAGATGATTAGAATTTATGGTGCAAACAGGCTGACATCTTTGTACATATCACACAAGTTTTCATCAGTTGCTGTCACGTGTTAGCAAGCTCATCAGAAGCAAAGGTAATACAGTATGTCATTTTAATGTCAAGAAAATTATTCTATTATCCCAAGAAAACGATAAAAGAAATGAATGATTTTGCGCTTCCTCAAGGAAACTATTCCATTTTCTAAAGAAAACAACAATAAAACTAATTATGTTGTCCATCCTTTCTCGGCTGACATACTAAACACAAGTGTAATCACAGGAATTCCCAAATAAATATTTTATATCACAAATAACTGTTTTGTAATCATTAAATGATTTAGTGAAAAAATGTCATAAGTTTGAATCCTGTGCCTGGTTTTTCTCCACATCGAGTCGGCATGTTCTCCTCATGTCTGTGTGGCGTTTTTTCTTCTACATGCAAGTTAGGTGAACTGGTAGTTCCAATTGGTCCTGAATGACTGTACAGTAGGTGTGTATGAGTGGGTATTCTATAGCCTTGGACCCCGAGGTACCGAGAAGAGTTGCAGCCCCTCTGCAAACATGTATTGTATCAAGGCAGTTTGATAGTATTATGTTGTACGAGTGTTGTTGGGTTTGTGAGGCGTGATTGTATACATGTCATTAGTGGTATATATTGTTTGGGAAAATAGGTGTTTATTTAAAAGATTACAGTATGTATGTATTTTGGGGGTATAAATAAATTGTTTTATGAAATTTTGAATTTTTTTTCTATGTGATATGCTCTTTAAATACTATCAGAATATACTGAAAATATATTCTGGTGTTTCATTTTATTTATTTAATGAATAACAGAAGAGACTAACATAAGGTGGTGTTAGTGAGGCCATTCCCTTGACCAAAGTTAGCAAAGTGTAACAGGAGTGCTTTTGTAGTGTGGTGTGCGTGGGTGTTAAACAGTTAACCCAGCTTGAGTTTCTACAGTTTCATCATGAATAGGAGTTCAATTGAGGGAACATCATAAAACTTGGTAGTTTTACCTATTTTTCATGCCATATCAATGGTTCAATTATTCAACAAGCCATCCAATATATCAGGCATCTCACACTCCAGTCCTGGAGGGCCACAGTGGCTGCAGGTTGTCATTCTAACCCTTTTCTTAATTAGTGACCTGTTTTTTCTGCTAATTAATTTCTTTTGAATTCATTTTAATTGACTTGCTCTTCAAGACTCAGACCCCTTAATTGTTTCTTTTTCCTTAATTAGCATCCAAACAATAAAAAGATACAAAATGAACCAAAACATGACCAGCAAACTGTGTCAATCATACACAAATAATATCTGCAAATAAAAAGAGTGGCGGTCTCAGGAATGTTGATTTGCTCAGGTCCCCAAAACATTTTAACAATGCATTTCGAAAAGTGAAGAAAAAAATCAACGATTTTGAAAATGTCTGCTATGGTACATTGAAAGCAGCAACAAGCCATGGAATTAAAGAGCAGGTTGAATTAACGACAAGACTCGGCGACTAATTAAGCAAATGGTTGGAGCGAAATTGGTTGGAGTTTGAGGCCCTGACTTAGTTGGTCTTTTGTTGGCTCACTCACTTCACATTTCATTCCTGTTTAAGGAAAGAAATGAAGCAATTCATAGGAACGATGAAGAAATTCTGGAGAACAAATCTTAAAAAACAAGTCAATTAAAATGAATTCAAAAGAAGTTAATTAGCAGCAAACACAGGTCACTAATTAAGAAAAGGGTTAGAATAAAAAACCTGCAGCCACTGCGGCCCTCCAGGACTAGAGTCTGAGATCCATCCATCCATCCATTTTCCAACCCGCTGAATCCGAACACAGGGTCACGGGGGTCTGCTGGAGCCAATCCCAGCCAACACAGGGCACAAGGCAGGAAACAATCCTGGGCAGGGTGCCAACCCACCGCAGGAGTCTGAGATCCCTGCAGTATATTAATGTTTGATTAAACAAGTCTTTGTGAAACCACAGTAAACCAGTAAATACAAAGAAGTAGCATTCATGGTTCCAACCCAGCAAGGAGTTAAGCAGTTATGGAATCCAATCACACATAAAAAGAACAAATTCTCGACTCATGAGAGCAGACAAATTGAATAGTTAGCAGAAGTGGCGTAGATGATGGATGGGACCCTTGAATTTTGGCTAGCAATGACAAAAGGGTCAACATTTAAAAAACGCATAAATATTTGCTTTCTTAACTTAACCCATTATACAAATATACCCTGGCCACTTCAGGTACTTCCTCTAGTATGAAAATAATGTTAAGGACCTCTCCTACTCTGCATTGTAGTCCAGCTTGCTTTGTGGGCTCCTTCTGACTTTTATAATTTATCCTTCCATCACCTAATCCACACATATATTTGATGGAGCCTATACTGAGTACCAGGCAGGAAGAAGGTGTGGGCCGGGGTGGGTTAAAACTAACATTTGAGTGTATTTTTTTTTTTTAATATTTGCTTGGACGTTCAGAGTGAAAGTTTATATATAAATTCAATGACTTTTTGTTGCCCCCACAGCTTCCATGTGCCACTGTGTTCTTCCATTCCATCAACTCCTTTCCTGCATTTAGGGTGTACTCACACTAGGCACATTTGTTCTGTACTGTGCCCAAGCACATGTCCCTCCTCCCTACTCCCCCACTGGCCTGCACTCACACTGTGCTTAACGTTCTGGGCCCGGGCCCGATTTCATCATGCCTATGCAACTTCGTCTAAAGCCAAAACAAGATCTGAACATGGAGTGACAGCATGCATGTCAAGATGATTTTACTTATTTTGTAATTCTCTTACAGATTTATTGAGTGTGTAATGCAGCGTTTTGCTGCACGTACAAGAAGAGTTTTACAGTCACAAATGATGTTAAGAGAGGAATTTGTAGCATTTTTTGCCAACTACAATTCATATTCATATTTAAGATGAGAAAAAAAACCTGTTTTTAACTCAAAAGATATTGAATGAAATGAGAATTGCACTATCCGACTTGTCACATCATTGATGTCATGTCTGTTTTCCGTTCTTGGGCACGTTTAGCGATCACACTGTTCCCAAATGCTACTGAACCGTGCTCGGGCCCACCCCTTCCAAGCAGGCCAGGGCGCAGTACAGTTGGCCCAGCATGGAGAAATCACACTAGTCAAACGAACTAGACTTTGTGAGGATACATGCGGACAAATGTGCTTGGGCACTGAACGAATTGCCAGTGTGAGTACACCCTTAAAGTAATTCCAATTTTCATCATTGTCCCTGCCCTGTGAAACCAGAAAAAACGGGTTTTCTCATGAAGACGATCCCTAGAAACATGAATCCTTACTGTTGAGACACTACATTGTGACATTTCCTCTGTTCTGTACAGAAGGTGTAAGTTGGAAGTTTAAATGAAAAACTGGAACTTTTATTTTAGGTATGATACTTCTGTTAGCTACAATGATGAAATGTTTTAATTAAGAATATCAGACAGAGTTTAACAGTCAAATTTTGGAAGCTACAACAGTACTCAGTGACTAACTAACCTTCATGGTTTTAACTTCCCTTACTACTAATGTACTAAGGAGTTACAGTGGAATATAGGAAATGTGGTGTCTTTGACATTTTATTCATTAGTTCTATGTTGTTTTGCAGTAGCTCAAAGCTAATCTACCTTCAAAGTCTTTTAATAAAATAAATGGAGTTGAATTTTGATGAAATGGACTAAATCTGATACAAAAAAGTGACACATTTTTGCCACATTATTTTCGCAGTTGAGGCTTTCACTAAACACGATTGCAGCGTATTAATTTATAGAATTTTGTTTTATTAGAAATGACACATTCATCTTGTGCTCTGAAAATTGTACACAAACCAACAAAGAAATAAAAAATAGATGAAAAAATTCAGATGAACTCAGGTGTTCAAGTTGGAAAGGTAGAAGAGAATATGTTGACACTGATAATAAAACTCACATTATTACAGTGTTTACAAGAAATAAGCAAAATTGAAAAAAAAAATGAAAACAAAAACTAACAAAAAAATAATAACCTGCAGCACAGTATAAAGATATTTATCAGATAAAATTCATTCTGTGTGATTCTGTAATTACAATAATGTACAACAGGGCACCTGGGGGCCTTGTGCTTTCATTCATGTGCAAACAAAACTCTGACAAATTTATCACAGTTTTTATATATTTATATATAAGTATTTATTTTGTTCTGTCTACCATTTGGAAATTTTTAAAACTTCATTTTCTATAATACACAACATGACAAAAATATGCCATTATTATTAAAATTATGAATGCAATATGCTTGTATATCAAGCAACCAACAGATCAAATCTTTTCACTTGATTCCAATAAGACTCTTTGAAATATATATATATATATATATATATATATATATATATATATATATATATATATATATATATATATATATATATTTCTATAATTCTATTTCTCAGTCTATTAGTGAAAGGTTGTTATAGTTCATTTCTAGAGGTGTGAGGACCTCAAAGCCACTGCACAGGACACACTGCAAGAAGGCTGAGTATTTGGCTTCCCTGTGTCCATTTGTGCCTTGCAGGTGATTCGCAAGATCCAGTCTTGAGCTGAAGTGGCAAAGATTAGGTAACAGTCTGTTTGTTTGTACCATTCCCATTCACCAAGTGGAAAATAACTGGCCTTCCAGGTTTCTGCCCCTGACCTACACTGACTTTTTCTGAAGCAATCTGAAAGTAATGGGAACAATACTCTTGACTTACATTGGCTTATGGCTTCTAGTGGCTCTAAAGACCATCCTTAGGCAGAGGAAGTTATGAACTTCACCCATCTTGTTATGACAGACTGTGCCTGTTCTCCGGGTTGTTTCTTCTGCTCTTGTATCATGTGAGTAACTGGAGGTAACTAGCCACTCTTACAGTTTCTCTCTGAGATCTGTTTCTTCATGCAAGGTGTTTGTCCATATATTTACTGTTGGCCAAACTGAAGCCATTTATTATCCAGTCAGTAAGGGTGAGGGGCCAATCCTGGGCTGGGTTCTCTGTGGCAATGATCCACTGGTGATGGAAAGTAGGGGGCTTCAGCTGCCTGGTAAATCTGAAATTATGGTTTACCTCCAAAGTTAATATCCAATCACAAGTCACAAGACAGTGCGTACCTTTGGCTGTACGTCTTGACTGAGAGTGAAGGCATGTTATATGTGGCTGCCACTTGTTGCTACTGCTGCTGCTTCAGTCCCAGAGAGCCTGAGTCTACTGGGCTACCAGTGCTCTTCTGCCAAAGCTTCTCCTCTTTCTCATTTTGGCTCTGTTGATAATAGACTGACTTATTCACATTTTCAACAAGCACTGAAGTTAACAGGTCATACATAAAAGTAGTGGAACCTTGGAAGGTATCTCATCTGCTTTCTTCTCTCAAAGAGATCTGTTTCAGACAATTCCTATAGCAGAGCTGTCACATTTCCAAGCCAAAAGAGAGAGTAGATCCTTCTCTTGTACAAAAACACATCTCCCGCTATGAAACAGTATCACTATTGGAGCCGTAATTTCAAAGGCAACTTTCTTTTTAAAGAAAAGCAAAATCATAAGAACAG
Organism: Erpetoichthys calabaricus; assembly: GCF_900747795.2. Taxonomy (NCBI): domain Eukaryota; kingdom Metazoa; phylum Chordata; class Cladistia; order Polypteriformes; family Polypteridae; genus Erpetoichthys; species Erpetoichthys calabaricus. The sequence goes on along the minus strand of NC_041406.2, from coordinate 115,835,176 downwards.
AAAATTCTTCTGAGAGTTGCCACGGGTCAGACTTCAGTCTGCAGATCTATGATTTCTTGGCCAACAAGGGGAAGAGTGGCCACAGCCTTTTCCCATTCCACTGATTTCATCTCCAGTGGAGACGCCTGTAAAGTCTCAAGGTCCTTGCGAACCCATGATGGAGGAGAATGTGTCTTCCGAATGCCTTCCCAGGCTCGTTTATTCGGTGTTTGCTGTTTCTCTTGCTGCAAAGAGAAAATGAGTATACTTTTAAAAGACTGCATCAAACAAACAAAAATCAATGAGTCATTGAAAATTTTTTAAATAATAGTTTGTGAAATGATTAAATAAAAATATTGTATTAAGAAAGTCCTTTACTGCCCTTTCTATGCCCCTCAGAAATGCAATGAGAGGTTGCTAGAAGGCACAAAGGAGATTCTGAAGGGAAACTGGAAGAAGGTTCTATGGCCCGATGAGTCCAAAATCAAGTACATGGCACATTATCATAAACTCACCATCCTCACCATGAAGGATAGTGGTGGCAGCATCATACTATGCAGATGCTTCTCTTCAGCAAGCCCTGGAAGATTTGGGAGGATATAGGGTAAAATGAATGTAACAAAATAAAGGGAAATCTAGGAGGAAAACCTGATGCAGTCTGCAAGAAACGTGTGCATTCAGAGAAGATTTGTTTTTCAACATGACAAAGAATCTAAGCTTAACGCCAAAGCTACATAGGAATTGCTTAAAAACAACAATCTTAGAGTGCATATTTCGATCAAATTGAGAATATACTGTACGGCTGGACTTAGAAAAGGCTGTTCACTCAGAATTCCCATGCAATCTGGCAGAGTCTGAGCAGTTTTATAAAGAAGACTGGAGAAACTATGCAATGTCCAGATGTGCAAAGCTGATGTAAACCTGTCTACAGACTTAAAGCTGTCATTGTTGCCAAATTTGCATCTAGGAAAAACTGACTTTAAGGGGTGAGTACTTATGCATTCAATTATTTTTTGCTTTATATTTATAATTGGGTTAGATTACTTTGCAGAGACCTGTTTTCACTTTGACATTAAATCCACTAAATTAAATCCACTGTAACTCAATGTTCTGTAATAATAATAATAAAATGTGAAAACTTCCAAAGGGGCTGAATACTTTACAACAGGCACTGTATATTGTAACAGACTCGCCATTTTCAACAGCTGTGTTAATGCAAGTCCATTTTATTTTTCCTAAAAGACACTCACACTGTGGTTGGTCTTGTCGCTTCCTCCTGAAGAAACACTCCATCGTTTTACAGACTAAAAATAGAAAAGCAATGATTTACTGGATGAACTCATAGATAGATAGATAGATAGATAGATAGATAGATAGATAGATAGATAGATAGATAGATAGATAGATAGATAGATAGATAGATAGATAGATAGATAGATAGATAGATAGATAGATAGATAGATAGATAGATAGATAGATAGATAGATAGATAGATATCTAAACACACACCAGAATGACAAAAATGTAACAAAATTGCAAAGAAAGAAAATCTGACTTAGCAGAGGCATATTGCTTTTGGTATAAAGGAGGCCCAGCAGCATTTTTTGACACACTTTTGCTGAATGATTTGATGGTTGAAAGTACTCTGTGTTAAGTGTGTCAGAGAAAGGATGTGCAGCATTGTTCATAATGGCACTCAGTTTTGTTTTAATTCACTCCTTCACTACTACCTCCAGGGAGATGAGAGTGTATCCCGTAACTGAGCCTGCCCTTTACTTATTCATTCAGTGAGCCTCTCTTGAAGTGAGGTTACAGGGCACGCACAACACAGCATGAAAAACCACAGTGGCCATCAGAGTTGTAGAATATTTGAAGGATGTCATTTGTGTAAAGCCTGAGTTCCAAAGATCAAATAAACACTTTCACAAAAGGTTCAAGGATGATCCAACGGTTTCCGTGGCGTAGCGCGCTAAGATTTGCTTCTCAGAGCGCAGCAGCTTTGCCCTGCCTCACAGACCTGAGCTTGATTCCCCGCTGGGGATAAAGTGTTACTTTTTTTTTCTTTTTAACCTCAAACAGACATAAAATTTATAAATTGGTATGTACTGTCAGTTAATGAGATCGTTATATTTTCATGTGGGATTCTCCTTTTAAAATATTTTTTTAACAATTGAGACTGCAATTAACATGAACAACTGTCCTTATAACTGTTATTTTTAAGATCCATAACACACAGAGAGAAAGAGCACTGCGTAATAGAGAGACAGACAGGCAGAGAAGTCACTAGATATATAAATAAACAGGGAAGGCACATGTACTGAAAGAAAAAAAAGATCAACATGTGCGTTGTTCCTGCTGCACTGAATAAGCTCACGCGCTGTAACATCACCCCTCCGCCCTATCTGACTCTCTAAGTAATAGCACAAGTACAGACGCAAACCAAGTACATGTGTATACTGTATAATATTAACAAAATGAGCAGCTTACTACTGAAAACAGCAAATATAGGAGTGAGTGGGGATCAAACCGGGGACTCTTGATCACACTTGGTTTGTGTCTGTACTTGCACTGTTACTTAGAGAGTCAGATCGGGGGGAGGGGTGATGTTAGAGCACGTGAGCTTATTCAGTGCAGCAGGAACAACGCACATGTTGATCTTTTTTTTCTTTCAGTACGTGTGCCTTCCCTGTTTATTTATATATCTAGTGAATTTTCTGCCTGTCTGTCTCTCTATTACGCAGTGCTCTGTCTGTCTGTGTGTTATGGATCTTAAAAATAACAGTTATAAGGACAGTTGTTCATGTTAATTGCAGTTTCAATTGTTAAAAAAATATTTTGAAAGGAGCATCCCACATGAAAATATAACGATCTTATTAACTGACAGTGCATACCAATTTATAAATTTTATGTCCGTTTGAGGTTAAAAAGAAAAAAAAAGTAACACTTTATCCCCAGTGGGGAATCAAACTCAGGTCTGTGAGGCACGGCAAAGCTGCTGCGCTCTGAGAAGCAAATCTTAGCGCGCTACGCCACAGAAACTGTTGCAGCATCCTTGAACCTTTTGTGAAAGTGTTTATTTGATCTTTGGAACTCAGGCTTTACACATTCTATAGTTTATGCCTACATTTTGTAACATTTATTACTAAAATATGAAAAAGTTTCTGTTTTAACAACGTGTTTACACTGATTACTGTAGAAACGGAACACACATGAAATGCGTGTGTTCCAAATAACGATCTATTATTTCCACTCTAAAACTCCACTTCACTCCCAGATAATCAATCAAGGCATGAGCTGGGAGAAGTTCGTGCACGTTCTAAGTCGGTGGGGGAATGGAATAGCCGGCTGCTGGCAGCTTGTCTTTATCAGCACATTTAGAGGACAAAAGACGCTGGCGGAGAGGTGTGAACGGATTTAAGGTGGGCCGGATCTACAAGTTTTTTCGTAGGCTCTGGTAATTCGAGTGTTAAAGGAACACAGTCTCCTAAGAAAAAGGAGCCTGCTCTGTACATTCATATATAGTTCCCCTGTGTTATGAGACCTACCCAGACTGTTATTGATGTGGACCCCCAAGTACTTGTAGGAGTGGACCACTTCTACATCCCTGAATAATGACTAGACAATGAGGCTGGTTGGTGCAGCAGACTCAATAAGTAATTTCTTATTAAAATGTAGAATGTCATATTTGTCGTAGACTGCCTTAGATTGTAGAATGTAATGCAAATATAACTCTGCAAGATTGGCCTGTTGATAAAACAGATAATCCTGCGAGTATGTAAGATATAAGTCTTTGGCCTACCCCATACCCCTTCCGCCTCAAAAAAAACGAGCAGGCCTAGGAAGGTGGCGACTCATTTTGAACCCTGCCCTCAACAAGAACACAGCTCCTGTAGAGAGAATTTTACTTTTGCAAGGCTGATTAGATTCAACCCAACCGAGTTTTCCTCAGCCTTCACCCGGTAGCAGCTTATATTTTGATGGACAGTTGTACTTCCATGAAAACCATATAACTTATGGTAATGTGTCACAACCACTACCCCCCGAGCTTCTCTGAAGCATCCTCCTAATGTCTGAACTCCTCAAAAAATTCTCCCCATAGATTTCCCTTAGGTTTATTATTTTGGAAAAATGTTTTTGCTCTACTGTCTCTCATTTTAATCTTAACAATATCTTTACCTTGCCATCCACAGGAGGCGATTCTCTCTCTTTCTCTGAATGCTGGAGTTTCCTGTTCAAGTCTTGGAACATGTCTTGGTGGCGTTTCCTAGTATGCATAATTTTCTGTACAAGACAAGGTAAAAAAGTATGTTATCAGATGTTATCAGTATCAGTATCTGCAATGCTTACCTTTTTCAATCTAATCACAATACTTCATGATCCACATGTCATCTTAAAACCCCAGACATCTGTTGCAATCAACATCCCATGGAGGTCTATTTATGCTATCAAACATGAAAATGTTGCACTATCTTCTAACATACAAGAAATGAATAACTGGGCATCTTTTGTGGGACATAAGCTGTGCCTCATGAAGAACAGGTTGACTTAACCGTGGTTGTGACAAAATATGAAGTAACATCTGAAACAAAGCCATTAAAATAGAGGGCTATTTTAATATGTACTAACATGCAATACAAAAAAATGTCTTAATAAAACATCAGAAAAACAGAAACTGCTATATAATCACAGCAGGAATAACTGTTAGTCTGTTACTACTTTTTACTCATTACATAGATAAAAATTTTTTACAAAACGTGACATATATTACAAAAATGTCTAACACTAAATTAATGATTAATTAAATTACCTCAAAATCTAATTCAGCATACCGTGACTTTCGCCTCTAGAATTAGAAACAAAAACAAAAGCATCTTTGTTAATATCATGCATACAATGGAGAAGGTAGATATCACTCTATTACAACTTTAAGGAGTGTTTCAATTGCTGTAATTCAAAGTGTAGGGGATAATAATAATAATAATAATAATAATTCATTACATTTATATAGCGCTTTTCTTAGTACTCAAAGCGCTATCCACACAGGGAGGAACCGGGAAGCGAACCCACAATCTTCCACAGTCTCGATATCTCTCCTTGCTTATGCTTTACATTTACCTGAATGCTAGTCAGTTTTCTCTCAAAGCAGCTTAAACACTGAGATACTAACCATATTCATTTCAATTCTCACAATGTAGGATATCATGAAAACAGCCTACTGCACACTTTCGTAAGCTGGATTGGGTAAAAGACTAGATAGTGTAAATGAAGTGGCTGTTGACTATGAAGATGTTGATCTATGCGGTTCTAAAAAAGTGTAAAAAAGTCATGCTATGCAGACACATGCACAAATCCATTCTTGTTTTGTATGTGTTATCGAATCCCTAGGTTATATACATAACCTATCATGAATGCAGAGAAAACGCAGCAAGTAATTTTAAATCATAAGTATGTCATTTGTTCTAATGACAGTGATACAAGGAATACAAAAATGTAATTTAGCATAACCTGAAGAAAGCCCGTATCAGTGCTCTGAATGACATATCAAGAAATTGTTCAATTGTACATTTTGTGCTCACATGTATTTTGTGTAGACAGCATTCAACGAATACACTGAGCCATTTGAACTGCTTTTATTCTCTCTTGATTTGCTCAAGGTTTGCAAAATGAGGTCTAAATGTTTAAGCTAGGTTGGAGCCATTACTAACCTGACTGACCGATTTTTATTAAGGCACTCAACAGTGCATACTGTTGCTACTAAGGTGGCCAGCCCCCTTATGCATTAGGTTTAGGCCATTTTATTATTACTGAAAAACAGTGAGGCTACAGTTCTATCAAGAATCCATTACATAAATCCTATTTAGACTAGTTGTAGGGTTACAGGCAGTCAAAGCCCCAATATGCACAAGGCATGAAACTAGCTTCTGTGAGTAGCTACTATCTGGCAAGAAAAATTTATGTTGTATACACACCACATCCTTGCTCATACCGCATTACATGCTCTTGATTTAAAAATTCTCCTAAGCACATTTGCCATTTTCCTTTTCTTTTCTTATGTCATTCTATTTGTTTTAACAACCCAGAGCAAATTTTATGCATACTTTCAAACTTAAAGTACTAAGATACCCTAAGATAATTTATTAATAATCTTGTGGAAATGCATGAACATCAAAAACAAGTTGAAATGTTTTACATGATATTTCAAAACAGTATATTAATATTAATTTATACAAGGTCTTAGTTTATTAAATATGGTGCATGTATACCAACAATGCAACATATTTTTATTCATTGGCATATTTACAGATTAAAATGCATACCATGTATATGTGAAAGTTTTCCTTTCTTCCTTGCAATGTAATATAGCATACCATATTTCAATTTCTTAATACTGTTAAGTGTATTGTTAGAGTAGAAATGTACAAAAGATAACATGCAAAGTAAACAATCTAACCTAGCATTAGTGAGGAAAGAGGTGGAAGCTATCTGTTATGTTAGCATTTCTTTTCTCAAACAAAGTGTAGCTCATGACTTGTCACTTGCTCTACATGACACTTCATGATGACAAGTGCATTAGTAATGTTCAAAGCATGAAGAGGATCATTATTAGTGGCAAGGATAACTCTTGGGGTCCTTTCACATTCACATATAAACCTTTGTTTTTTTGTCTGTTGTTGTAAAAAATGTTTCCTAATGACACATAGGCTCTGCACTCTGGCAAATGAAATTGCCTGGAAAAGAACTTCCCTAACAGGATTCTTTTCCGCGAACTAAGTAACTATACCTAAGTTGAAGACACCGCACATTTCAATGTCTTCAACAGCAAACCATATAAATGGTCATTGATTAAACTGAACAATAAGCATTATAATTTATAAAGGGATACTCCATATTTTAATAATGTTCAGATATAGCACTTGTCAGCCACTGTGGCTCCTGGTTTTAGTTTTATATATTTATTTAATACCTATTCTACCTAAAACTACTAAAGCCAGGCAAATTAAGACATCTCTAATAGCTGTGAGTCTTCTTCAGTTAAAAAGAAGATCCATGGCATTAACAAAAATGCTTTAATAAGGGGGTCTAAGCATATAAGTGATAAATGGGAATACTATTTTGAACTGTCAATAGAATACCATACTTCCACTACCAATTGTCTTATGTGTCTGTACCTGAAATGCTCTTGTGGTTCTAAGTCTATTTATTTTCTAATCAAATTCTCTTTAAGTATGGGTAGTACTTGTGATATAGCGGGTCCGCAGCTAAAAAAGCGTGGCCATTTTAATAAATAAATAATAAATGAGCTCATGCTGGGGAGTGGGAGCAGGTGCAAGCAGTCTGGCGAAGACACCCCGTCTCTGGGTTGATGCGAGGCGGTCAGCCATCCGTACATTGCCTAGCCTGCATGTGTGGGCAGTCCGATTGCCTTATTATCAGCCCGGGGCAGCAATCAGGCAATTGTACCTGCAACAGCTCCTCAGCCTATAAAGGGTGTAAGAAAGAGAGACAAGAAAAAAGAAATGGAACAAAAGAGAGAGGAGATAAAGGACAGAGAGAAAAGCAGGTCCAGTAGCAAGCCAGTGATTAGAGTGGAAGCAGGCAGACAAGAATGGTGGCCCAGGAGGTAGAAAGTGGCCAGCGCTCAGGAGGGGGCAAGAGGATCACTCATGCTGAACAGCTAGGAGCGGGACTGATCGTTATGCTCAGGAGGGTCCTCTCGTCAGGCGGTGCCTGTGACTGGCAGTGGTGGGAGGATGGCGCGCTTTTACCAGGTGGAGCCTGGATTGGCAGCGATGGGTGCAGGAGCAGGGTCCGGTGGCTCCCCATGGATTGGGCAGCGGGGACACGGGCCAGTTTTGAAGGATGTCTGCACCTGTTGTTGGACATCTCTCTGTGCTGCAAGGTTCGAAAAGGATAAGCCAGAGAGGCATCGTTTTTAAAAGGGAAGCACCAGGGATGAGAATTTTAAAGACTCCTGCCTGAATTTTAATCTCATTTTAACGAATTACTTATTTATTGGATTTTAACCTCCGCTGTACACTCATTTTATGGATTATTTATTGATTTGTTTTGAGCACTGCACTTTGGACACTATTTGAATTTGTTTGTTTTTTTATAATATAAAAGCACTTGCACTTTTAACCATCCCCTTGCTTCCCTTGCTTCATGTGTGTTTCATCCTCATCTGCCATGCTCATCCGGTTATATTATTCACGGTGTTGTGTTCAGGAGGCTCTGATTATGGAAGAGGGAGCAAGGAGCCGACCCACATCGTCATAGCACTGGGCACATAGAAAGAATCAAATCTGAAAGGTGTCTCAGTATATCATTAAGCACAGTGATTCACACTGCACTCTTAGCAATGAATATACACAAATAACACTGTGACATTGACAGCTATTTAAATTGGTCCTATATCAAAATATTATCTATTGAACTGAACTGAAAAATTTTGCCTCTGTATTGGCCATAGTATTCTTGCTGAATCTCTTTGTACTCGTTCCTAGAAAAGGAAAGCACATGCTTTGGCTTGTGTTATTAGTTGAAAAGTGGTAATTAATTTGTGAAATAATGCAATCACGATTGTTATATGATGCAATTAAAAAAAAACGAGTTTTTTGGAAAAAGATGCTGTAGTGGGGGTGGATCAATCTCTAATACACCCATACATTTATCATACTGTGCTCTCCGTCTTCCATTCATTTTTACAATTTGCTGTGGAAAACGGCTCTTAAAGAAATAAAATTTGAATTATTTGTGGAGTTATGCTGCAAGATCTGTAAATGAGTAATTAACACGGGTACATGTAACAGTCCAATGATTTCAACTATAGCCATAAGTTTTGATTTATATGGACATAGCAGAACATCAATGCTATAGTAAGTTTTGTTGCCCCAACACATTTGTAAAAGAGCTTGATTTCCAGCCTGCTTACTACAGTATATGAGTAGAAACTTCACATTCTTCTTGTTTAATTTCTCTGTGCACTCTTGTTTCCTTTCAGAACTTAAAGAGGTAAACATTATTTGAATTATTTTGGTAGGAATTAAAAATTGTGTACATGCAAATATTCCCTTTTAGTGGAATCCATTCACATCAGTGGTTGTTTACTAGCTCGAGCTAGATGCTGCAATTATTCCACAACTTTGTTGTGGAAAAAGCAGGTCCAGAAATGGGATGGATGGGTGGGAATCGGTTTAAGAGGGGCATAAAAAGTTTATTTGTTTATAGACATGAATATTTCAGTAGCAACTCTGACCAAGAGACTTGAATTGTTTTTATAAAATTATAATTATATACAGTATGTAGTACATTTTAGTACAGTATATATAAAATGCATTAATTACTTCTTTTTCCCCACCATTTATAGTTGTACCATATTGAATCTTAATGAATTTGACTGGGATTTTTACTATTGACTATAAAGGCTACCTGCGAATTTCATTTTAAACATGTATGCTGTTTTTGATCATGCTCAGTGTTTGCTGTGGATCCCATCAAAAACTACAAAATGAATGTCATGAAAAATTAACAAATAAATGACTATTATTAAAAATTGTGTATATTAGATATTGTCTAAGTTTACTAAAACGTATGACACACAGAAGGGTATGAGATAAACTGGAACATCATTCCATGGTCTGATGAGGCGAAAATGGACTTTTAGAACATAATGCCAAACATTATTTGGCTCAGGCATCAACCTGTGAATACAAATGGCACTGTAAAATACATGGCAGCACCATACAAAAGGGATGGTTTTCTGTGTGAAAACATAGAAGCATCCCAAAAAGACAATGCAATACTGATGCAGCAAAGTATAAATATATCCTGACAGAAACACCACTGCAATCTGCTAGAGACCAGAGACTTAGAAAAAGGCAAATCATCTAATGGGAAAATGATCTAAAGCATACTGTAAGAGTGAACGCCCCACAGGACTTTCTTTGCTAGCTTCAAGGCACAGACATCAGTTTAGTCATGAATATATGTAAAACGTTCACAACCTTGGTTAATTAACAGTCCCTACATACTTTGAGGGCACCTAACCAGCATGACAACAAACAGATAAAAGTTTTACAGTACATGTTTAGGCTTTCAGTAATTTATCTAATAATATTATACGCACATATAATTTTTGTGAAATTGCTTCTATCAAAGATTCCCTCACAGAGAAGGATGATGGAATTATATGTATCTTTTTTATTAAGTTACATTTTGAGTTTTTTTTACTTTATTATTACATTTTAAAAATATGTATCAGTGAGAAATATCCCAATGAATAAATTCACTGCATTTAGTAATATTACTGTAAATTTAAATATTGAAAGGGAATTGAACTGTAGCCACAGTTAAACAAAACTATCTTACCTCTAAAGAGCTCATGGAAAGTGTGGAGACAGTCTCGCTCTTTGACATCATTCCTGAATTCCCAGAGTCTGCAGCATCACAACTGTTGGTCATCTGTGACTCACTGGATATATTCTGGACATTTTGCACAGGAGAATCTCTTTCAGAGCAAGACACACTAATGCGATCTGTTGGCAAGGTCTTCAGCCCAAAGCCAGCCACTTGCTCCCCAGCAGATGTATTCAAGTGGATCAGTCTAGTTTGAGGGAGCTGGTCAATGCTAATATTGAACTTAGCTGGATCTTCTTTGGGTTTGGCTCGCAGTGTGGAAGTGTTATTAGGCATTAGTACATAGTTGCTGTTCTCAGGTGCAGAACTGTCCAACTGCTTTCTAGCCATGTCAACATCAAGCTGCTTAAAGAGGTCACCATCACATACATAGATAGACTTGGCAGATGGCATTTCACCACTATTCTTGTCTTTTTTCAGAGTTAGTGTATGGCTGGCATAATCTGTCATATTTTGCAGATGCATCTTGGTCATGTTGGCAGGGAGGCTGTTGAAATTTGACCCCTTTTGGTGACTGAGCTGTTGTGCTGTTATTTTCTCATCTCCTTGCAGAGAAGACCGCTTGAGGGTGCCTATGATGGAGTTTGATCGGCATGAGAAGACGTCCTTGTTCAGAACTGGCAAACAGCAAACAGCAAGAGTCGGAGGTCAGGATGAATCCTCCCTCCGGCTCAGCTTTTACACTGAGCACTAGAAGTCTGGAAATACTTTATATCGTGGACTCATTAAACTTTTTATTTTGAAACTTAACAATTGGATTAAATTGGTTATGATAAAAAATAAATATACATAAATAAATTATATATATATATATATATATATATATATATATATATATATATATATATAAATAAAAAAAACTAAGGTACATACACAAATTAAAAAAAAAAATTTTACTCAATAACTACTATATTCTGCATATTTCCAGTGTTCAGTCTTGCCTTGCCCAGTTCTGATCTTTTCAACTGCTGTAACATTACATTACATTATTAATATTAACACATTTCAATTTAAAAATTGGAATAGAATAAGTAAAAAAAAAAAACTCAGGGTCACTACTACAGCTAAAGAAAATAATTGTTATATGTGGCTCATGACATTCATCATTTGGTGCAGCAAAATGTGTTATAATTAATGCAGTATCATGAATAAGACTCCAATTGGTTACAATTTTATATTGGAAAGCTATAATCAACCAAAGTGCATTTTTTTATACCTTTATTTGTTTAATGTATGGAACTTTAACAAATAGCCAGAGATGGACACACATTGACAGCTATAAAGAATGACTGGTAAACATCTTTTGGGGCACAATGTGTATGGCCAGATGCATTTCTGACACCAATCTCCTTTATTTGCTTTTCATGACATGCAAATAAATGGTGATCTTATTCTAACCCCTGGTAATAACAGTAAATACTGGTTAGGAGAGCCCAAATGAAATATTGGTAAGCCAGGGATAGTGGAAGACTAAGCTGATAACAATTTTAGTAAAAAGTAGAAAACCATTATATTGAGGATCTGTGCTACGGCATGTATCATAGAAAACATTTGATCCAAATAAAAGAAATCTTACACACAATCAGGTTCTAGCATCACATTACATTATTGTAGGAGATGAAACAATATACACGTCCTAGCAATATCCCTCTGTAATACAGCAAATACTAACCAGCTGGTTAAAATGCACAAAATAAAAGTTGTGACTGTGGTAAGCAATGTATATTGGACCCAGCATTGGAAAAAGTAACTTTGACTCTCCTGTCCCATGACACTGTTAAAGATTTCACACAAAGTCCCAGGTCAAACATTAGAAAGACCGGGAATCAGACAATTACTGGGTAAGTTTAGACCCAGCAAGATCTGTCACTGCAAAAAGCTTCAGAGAAGGGAAAAAAGCTTGGGAGAGAACATTCTGAAGTGGAGAAAGGCAGTTGAATTACTTCTGGCAATGAATAAGGAACATGTCTTGATATTTATTAAAGAATATTTTATGATTTGTGTGTTAGTTAAACACTATGTTACACCATTTACTACTCAATCTGATTAATTGTACTTGAAGTATAGTTAAAAATAAAATGGAAATTATGAAATATATTCATTATTTGATGTCAGCATGTGAGAATGTACAGTGAATGTTACCTATCTAGACTGACTAAATTGTTCTGGATTCCAATTTTTAATAGTCATGCAAACATAGAGTACATGATTTAGGAACACCTTACAAAAAAGAATACTTGCTAAAAAATACAACATAACACAATGTGTACATGCTCGTGCAAATAAAAAAAAATTAGCAGTACTAGTAGATGGAAAAATTGCAAATGTCACAGCAAATAAAAGAATACACAAATTGACAGCACTGATTACCAAAAACACAGAACTGGGTGCTAATATTGTAAAGAATGTGATCAGTAAGGATGTAACGATGATAATAACAAAAAATAGACAATATTGACAAATATGATATGAAACAACAGGTATTATAAACAGCAATTAATAAAGGATTAGAAATATTTTCCAATTCATAAAACATCTATGCATTCACTAATATCAGTGTTAAAATTATTAAATCTCACCTGATCTGCATGCTATGTCAACATCCTTTTCAAAGTCAGTCTGTAAAAGGAAAATGATATTTTTGTTCCTTTTTTCTGCTTGTGTAACAAAATATACATACTTTTTAACATAATTGTGAAAAATGATGTACTCAGAAAATAAGAATAATTTAGAGGTCCCTTGATTAATTTAGGCAACGCTGAAACTGACTGAGGCACAGAAGATTGTAAAATAAACTTTCATTTGAGAAAATATTTACCATCATTATTTTACCCATAAATGACATAAATAGATTGTATATCTTCCTGTTATAATTATTACCATTCTTCACAACTTTAGTTTAACACATTAATAGTCTTATGCACAAAACACTAATGGAGAAATACTGAAAAAACTAAATGAAAGAAAATTAATCCAACGTGATTTTTGCTACAATCTAGTGCTATATAAATTTTATTTTAATTTTATGGTATTTCCTTAAGAAAGTCAAAGGCAAACTGAACACACGAAGTATGCATCACATTTCTCCAAATACATGTCATTTTTAGTTGAAATGATTAGTATTTTTTATTTCATACAATACAATTAGGTGAGAGGTAGCATTACAACACACTCAGGAAAATTTAGGTAACATAATTATCTCTAAAGTGGCCATAATGGGACCAACTACATGAAAGGATTTTTACATGAAATTGCCTACCAGAAGCTCATCCTTTCCATAGTCTCCACAGAATGTGAATGCAGTATTGAGTTGTGCAGAGTAGCCACATTCTGTGCATGAATTTTAAATTAGTCTTGTTCTTCACAAGACTAAAAGTATAAAAAAAATCTGCCTGGATGTGCTTGGAGAAAATGAACCAAATCACAACATAATGTGTTGACACTTGCAGTGACGTAAAGAGAATGGGGAGAATACAGTATTGTATATAATCACTGTGTGCATAATTCATACCAATAACAAAATAAAAAAAACATTCAATATAGGGTTAAATCAATAATCTCAATGTCTTAATTCCACTATGCAAATTTACAGTGTAGATTAGCAGATTATTCTTTTGATCAATTAGGTCTCTTCTTTCACCTTGCATATAATATATGCATATTCTGAATTTTGTTCACCTCTTGATGCTCCCAATCTTCATATGAATGTTGGGTCTAAAACATGTAATTCTTTGCTATTAACACATTAGCCATATCTTTATTACACATTAATTCAAGCAAAGGGAACAAGATTAAGTCCACTGTTGGGAAGATCTGCTTAGATGAAAGTAGAGGCAGATTGACTTGCAATAGAGCAGAAGTACTATTGTTTTAGAAAAAGAAACTTTCACATATACTGTATTTGAAAAGTCTAATCAAACTATATACTTAGATCAGTCGTCAACAATTATGATTAGGCTGTAGTTTTTATTGAAATATATAATTATTAAAAGAATGTGCTTCCATTATAACCTAAATGTTAATAATATGTGCATGTATTATTTTCGTCATAATAAATGTGTTATTACAACATAAATGAAAAAATAGTTAATCTGTATTTAAACAAAGAACATACATGTAAGTTTAATTTACTCCATATTAATAAATTGTTTTCTTTTAATATGTTTCTGTTGTTCCAAATCTCCCACAATCTTTTGTTTTATGAAACCATTCTACATAAACTAATTTCCTGATTACTTTTGGAAAAATCTCATTATGCTCCAGTTTGTGTCTATTTCTTATTTATATCCATAAGTTATTGATAAACAATTTAAATGATCTCAAATGCTTTATGAAATTATTCCAGATAAACTAATTTCCTGTCAACTGTCGGATAAATCACTATAAGCAAAACTTGTTTTGTGAGTCTGTCCTCTGTGGCTCAATTTCAAACTGGCTGATAGTAGTCAAATACCATAAGCTGGGCATGTCCATTTTGAAATGATCCACCAGAGTCTCCATTTCCCTCCTCTTGGCGGTCCACTACTCTGCATTTTACTGCATCTTGCACCTGAAATTAAAATGAAAAATGAAAGAAATGAAGGTCTTCAGTAGATAGCTAAAAAATATCAGTCAGTTTAGTACTTAATAAAGAAATAAAAGGGTTAAAACTTTGTTAAAGTAGTGCCTCTACATTTTTTAATACTGCAGAATTAGAGTAAATTAAGAGTCTAAATTACATGACAAAGTAAGTGGTGAATGCTAATTAATAAAGAAATGGAGATCACCAGTACTTTACATCATAATTTGCCTTATCTGCTACTGTAAAATTCTGCACTGCTGTATAAATTTACTATTAATTAGGCTACTGCTGTATAATTGTACACTCCCTGTCCAATTCTGCTGAGGAAAGAGGTTAACCAGAGCGGCAGTTTGAGGTGCCACAACTAAGATGTCTGCCATTGCTTTGCTTCATACAGCTTTCAAGCTGTCAGTGGAGTAAATGACAGCTTTCCACCCTGCTAGCACCATATGGCTGAATGTGTAAATGGGAGATAATGAGGAGCTGTGTGACACAGTGTGATAACATTGCTGTTCAAAAATGTCTGTAGACTGCAGATGAATTGTTGCTAAGACATGACATCAGAGAAGCACAGCGTTGAATGTTAAAACACATTCTTGGCATTAATAAACTGGCCCAACTGAGTAACTGGACCTAGGCCCAGGAGTAAAAGGCATTTTTAAAGGGGTTGGACAACCCATGGATTAACCGTGTTGGCTGCAAAAGTCACAGACGGACAGCCCAGCTGAAAGTTAGCAGGGGAATAACTGTCTAAATAATACTGCAGCGTTAATCTGGGCAAATTTTCTTGTACTATTATGTTAAACTGACTGAAATTTAATTGATTGACAAAGATTAACCATAGAAATGTTGACAAAGAATTATACTAAATGTAGATAAAGGAACAGCTTTTTCATGAAAAGAAAACACAAAATACACGTTTTTGGAAATTCATGCTTAACATCAGTAGCTCCTACCTCTCGCCTCAGGATGCAGTGAACCATGACAATTACAAATCCTTCAAGAGAATCGAAGACAGCAAACAGGATCTGGAATAGTGCAGAGCGACGATCAGTGATGGCTAACACTGCTGACATCCAGGTTAGTGCGAGCAGTGGCAGGACCACGCAAGAGCTCCACAGTGAGGCCCTGAACAAAGGTGAAGAACAGCAGCGAGAGCTGAGTTATTGCTGAAGAGGGAGATGCAGTTCAACAAGAAGGGCGATCTTACACACCAAGAGTTCTCCACCTGCGAGTATGAATCATATTTCCTTGCTGCTGCAATAAAACAAAATAGCACCGCAAGATCATGTCATAAGGTAGACACCTCTCTTTGCTGTTGATCACAGGCACAAATGTACAAATGTGCCTGGACCTAAAAGTGTAGATAGAGATTTGTATATAAAACTTACAGAAAAGACAATGGCTTCCTGTAAAACAGGCAGGCCATCTTGGACTCAGTCTGCAGTAAATTTGCATATCTACATTTCTGAGTTGCAGCGTATACGGTTTAGCAGTGGAGTCAAATCCTTTTTTTTCTTTCTGATTGAAATCTCTGTGAAGGATCGCCCTTTTTGTGCAACAAAAAAAAAAATAAGGAGCAAAGAGAAGAAGTGAGTAAACAAAAGGACAACACAAAAGTGAGGAAATGTGAAAAGAAAAAAAAAAAACTCAAAGATAATACGGAGTGATCTCCACATTCCAATTTAGCCACTTAACCACTCAGACTGCCTAACAGTTCTTAATTATTACAATAGACTCTGACAAATGTTGTGTTTTCCAAAGAGATCCTGGTGATAGAGGACACTAAAAAGTAACCTGTTATTATGATTATAAAGGGTCACATTGCTCTGTATATATACAAGCCAAGTAATGTCAGCCGCCCTTGTCATGGATTGTTCATTCATCTAAACTTGCTGTCAAGTCTTCAGATAACAACTTGTATCTTTGTCTTTCATTAGGTATATTTAAAAGTATATACAATACATTTACCATTTCCAGACTGAATCCTATTTCTCATTGAAATTGTTATAGAGTATATATGATCTGAACACATTTGGGCTGCTTTAGCAGTGAGTTAGAAAAACAATGATAGATTGTATTCCCTTTTAATAATCTAGTAGTACTCAGAGTAAAACAGCATACTAAATGCAAGATTAGCTGATTCCTAAAATAAATCACTTCATATATAAATATGGGATTTTATATTATAGTAAATTCATTTTAAATTGTGTTTGTTAACAGTCCCATGCCAGTAACAATTCGACAGTGCTTAAAGTCAGGATTACAGCATGGTTCCACTCAATCTGACTGATATTTAAAGACTGCAAATAAAGACATTTCAAATAAGCCGTGGGAAATCATGCTTAATCAGGGCAAAAGCTCACTGTCCCCTTTCACAACAAAGGGAAAGTGAATGTCACAGAGAGCACATATCAGAAACAACAGATTGTGTCTCTCTGCAAAGGATCTTCAAAACAAGCAGTACTCTACATTAACAGTATAATTTTAATTGTATTGCTAACAGGATAAAAAAAATGTAAGAAATCTGTAACAATTATATGGAGCAGCAAAGAAAAGCAGAAGATGTTATCTCAGTTCTTGTCTTGTCTAACACTTAACTACTCTGTTGAGAGTGTTGTAAATAAATCACATTGTAAAAAAACATGTCCACAGCAGCTGAATTTCTTTTAAAAGAACAGATTATTGAATAGATGACATTTTGCTTTATGCACAGGAATCACAGATTAAAGACGAACACTGTAATCAGACAGGAGTAATCTAGATATGCCCAGCACAATAGAATAAATAAGCTTAAAGAAGAAATCAGTGTTTGACATCCCAAAATTATTATACAAACTATTAATCAAGTAGGCATAGATTAAGTGCAATTTTGTATAGCGTGTTTGTATTGATATGTGAGTACTAAAGTGGCATGATGTGGTTATAGCTGTTGTTGTGGCCTTGCAGCACAAAACATGCTTTTCTTCTAAGGCCACATGCTTTCTGCGTGGGAGACTGTATGTCTTTCCTATGGCTGCATTGGTTTTGTCTATGTGCCCAGGATACCTCTAACAACCTAAAGACTATACGTTCCCCTGACTGAATGACAGCATGCCCTTCAAAAAACTGGTATCTCTTTTGAGGCTGGTTTCTGCCATGAGTTCAGTGCTACCATGATAATATTTAATTCTCAATAACCCAGAATTATGTGAGTGCAGAAAAAGGATGAACTGGCAGAAACATAAAAAGCATTTTATAATAATTTTGCTACAAGGCCTGTGAAGTAATGTGTGCACCACTATACAAACTGAAAAGCTGCCAAGATTATCTAAAGTATTCAAAACATTTTGGCAAGGGGCATTTATGTATTATATACTTTTTATATATTGTATGGTGGCATTGTGGTACATGCTACAGCCTCACAAATCAGGGTCCTAGTCTGCCTGTGTGGAGTTAGAACATTCTGAATATGTCTTTGTGGCTCCCAGTTCAATCTTCCTCCAAACCTCTGATGTTCTTCTCCCACATCCAACAGAGTTGGTGAGGATGAGTGCATGCATGACTTTGCTCTTTAATGAACAGGTTTCCACATTACTGGTTTGGTTACTGCCTTGTGGCAGTGCTGCAAGGATAGCCCCCAGGACCTATACAACTCAGAACTGGGCTAATTGAGGGTTCTGTGAAGGCTTTTTAAAATATCTGAAATAAAATTATTTATTTGTTCAGAGGTTATCAGCAGGTGTTAAAAAATTAAAATCTAATTGTTGCTTGAATTCAGATGGTAAGATGTATTTGTTTTGGCAGATGTTTCAGAGTAACCCTGAATTTAGCCACCAATTTTCTTAAATCACATTTTCTTGATATGGTTGTGGAGAGCAAAAGACTGTGTTGGCAGCATCAAGTAAATGGCAGGAGCCAATCCTGGGACAAAATGCCCCACTATCAATGGAGAAACCTATGCATACACACATCCAAAATGTACACACAAAGTATCCAGTTAATCTGCACATCTTTAAGATGTGGTAGAAAACTAGAACATATGTAGAAAACCCTTACATGCATGGTGAGATGACAGAGCTAAAAGCTGTGTCATCTGGCTTCGCAGGATCACATAATAATAATCATCATAATCAACGTAACATTACAGGTTGCTCATTAATTTTTGAAAGAATAAAATCACTTTTTCAAGATGGCAGTTGCTAAATTTGAAACTCCCCATATAAATGCTTTCAGAAAGTATTTGGTAAGGTGCCACATTAGAGGATGGGCATAAAACTAAACAAAGTGGGAGTTCAGAGTGATGTTTTAAATGGGTGCAGAACTGGCTCAGACACAGGAAGCAGAGGGTGATGATGCGAGGAACCTTACCAGAATTGGTTGATGTTAAGAGTGGTGTTCCACAGGGGTTAGTGATAGGACTGCTGCTATTTTTAATATACTAGGGGGCTTTGCCCCCTGCTCACCTACCCCCGTGTTTGGTTTTCTGGATACACACTTTTACGATTTTGTTTTTCTTTGAATTGTTGCCATTTCATTAGTTTCACTTTTATTTCAGAACTTCATTAAAAACAATATTTGGAATCATTTGAGTTCCAACATGCTGAATCTTTTAAATGAGGTCCGTGAGACATGAGTTTAATGACTCTGTACCATAATTCAGGATAGGTTTCTCTGTTTGGAATTTCAGCATATTAATTAAATAGCAGGTTAGCTTTCAACATCAAGACACAAATACTTTATGAAGCACTGTATAATGAAACATGCACCAAGCACTAATGTTTTAAATGAACAAAATGGCTTTTATTAAAACTAACCTGATTTTATGCTTTTTGATTTTTAACAATAGAAAATATTTAAAAAACAACATTCTGATAGGGCGGCACGGTGGCACAGTGGTAGGGCTGCTGCCTCGCAGTTAGGAGACCTGGGTTCGCTTTCTGGATCCTCCCTGCATGGAGTTTGCATGTTCTCCCATGTCTGTGTGGGTTTCCTCTGGGTGCTCTGGTTTCTTTCCACAGTCCAAAGACATGCAGATTAGGTACATTGGCAATCCTAGATTGTCCCTAGTGTGTGTGTGTGTGTGTGTGTGCCCTGCGGTGGGCTGGCGTCCTGCCCGGTGTTTGTTTGTGCCTTGCGCCCTGTGCTGGCTGGGATTGGCTCCAGCAGACCCCCATGACCCTGTGTTAGGATATAGTGGGTTGGAGAATGACTGACTGACATTCTGATACTCAGAGTACTTACACTCAATCACCACTAAATTTACTCAGCTATGGTATGGTATGTACTCCACTCGTAAAGATCAAGTGCTCATAAAAAAACTGCAATATCTGTCTAATTATTTAATAGTATGGCATGTTAAGGTCTGAATAAGTTTCTTTGTGCTTTTGTTCTTAAAATGAAATGATGTTCCTTTCCATATATAATTCATCATAGTAATATTTCTAACTTAACCCATCAAATACTTTGCCGTTTGCACAAATAAAAAGTTCAGTTTATCTGCTAAATGGTAGGCTAGAAAAGAAACAACTGTCACAGGTAAACTAAAACAAACTCATGCTGTTATTATCTTGCCTTTACATATTTCATTAAGACACAATTTCCTTACAGTGTATGTGCATAATTTCTACTTGTGCATGCAGATAATGGCATTTCACTTGAATGAGGTTTATGAATGCTGATTATTGTATTTACATTGTTTTAAATAAAAACATAAATGACAGCATTGACAAATCTGAGTGTTTAAACCTACAACTGCAGTCTTGAACTTATGGCAGCTACAAAGTGCTGTAGGTTCATCAATATTATGAGTTTTATATTTCAATGCTTAATTTATTTTATGGAATTCTATCTTGCAATTTAAATTTTTTTTTTTTGACATGAAAATACTAGTTATAGTATGTGGTAAATGAAACGTTCTGACATAATTGTACTTGCACCTGTTTATCACATACAGTTTTTGCAGCAGAATGAATTGTTTATAAGTCTATGCTGTTGTTGCAGTGTTTTCTTCTGTGAATATTGCTCTGTTTGTTGGGCCTGCAATATTGGCCACTGGTTTGTAAATGATGACTAATTTATAGACTCTGTTAATGTTATTAATTATACTAAGCTTATAAATGTTGCATGGTCTGACTGTGCTATAAATGCTGTTAGCTTTTTGTAATTGGTTTGCAAAGGCTATCTGTCCATTTTCTAATCTGCTTAATCCATGTCATAGTCTTAAATCTACCCATGCAGCATCAGGTAAAATGTAGGAAACAATGCTAAATAAAGCCCCTGCACAAATGATGCTGTATATTGAAATTTTGTGCTCAGTTTATTGACCTTACATTGTTTATGCTTTATTCACCACAACTAATTTGAGATGTATGTTCTTTGTACAGGGCATGTAACTACAGCAGCTGTGAGAATAAATATTTTTATAGTTGTTAAGATACTTAAGCTATGAGTATATTATTTTTCAATTAATTCATTCAATACTAATCCTTGTACTGAGACTGCAGTCTAGTCTACATAGAAAAAATGTACATTTCATTGAGTAAAGCTAACTTCTGACAAGTTGTATATGCTAATAAAAGCTAAAGCCACTAGGATCTCTTTGGAAATCTAAAGGTATTTCTGAATGATCTGCCACCCAACATATATCACCTGTTTTAGAATTTAGACCTGAGGGGAGGGGGCAGAACAAGTAAATCCCCAGTTTGTGTCTTTCCACCAATAGTTGATGGACATATGTAGTTGCAAATCCGAAGTATACTTGCTCACCAATGGTACAAGATTGGTAGAGCAAAGGATATGTAGGCTTAAATGAATTCCTTACTGTGTCATTTTCATTGGAAAAAAAAACACAAATTCCCATTCTGGCAAGTAAAGCTAATTTAAGGATAAAAAGCTCTGATTTCAATATTGTTTTAGGAAAATTAAAGGTATCTTTACACTATGAGCCCCTTTCCATATAAAAGCTTGCCTAAACTGCATCAAATATATAGTGCAAATGCATGCTATATAATATATATCATTTATTTGCCAAAATGTACTGTATACAGTATAGTGAAAGGGCTGAGAAGGAAAAAAAAAATAAAAATGTGCAGAAAAGATAAAGGAAAGAAAGCATTATAACTAAAATAAAAGTTTAAATTTATTGTTGAAATAATTAGCAGGACTAACATGGCATTACTGGTGGCTGTGGAGGGCGCATCAGCTGATGAGACTACTCCGCACCTGGTACATTTGAGCGTCATACTGTACAGAGGGACTGTCATCTGACTGCAATTCAAATTAACACACTGAAACACAAAGAGCCAGCCTTCCCACAAAAAAATAAATAAATCAAAAAATAAAAAAAAGCTGCTGCAGTATCTTTTCCCTAGTATAAGCACCTTAGGAAGTGGCCTTTGTTACTGGGACCTCTTTGGACTCAAGAGCAATAAATGTAAATGATGAAGGATGAAGAGACTTGAAAGCAGAGACTAGGTTGCTACAAATGTATTTCTGCCCTGAATTCAGAATCTAAGGTTCACTTTCTTTTTGTTGTTGCATTTATGAACTCTGTGTGTTCTTTCAGATATGGAGTAAAGATAAGGACTCTGCACAAGAAAGTGATAAGAAAAGAAGTGATGTCAATTGATACTGAGGGTTTTTTGTTTGGTTCACACTCCAAAAATGTTACCACACGAGTCTCAAACATTTAAAATAATTTATCCCAAATTCTAATTTCACTGAAAAAATAACCTTCTAAACTTAATGATGACCTGTCTTCCAACTTTATTCTTACATTGGTCTGAAACAAGCACCATGGTAGTAACTCTGACAAATGGGGAAAAGATTGTATTACTGAGATTTTTACATATCAAACTGAAATAACAATATATGAGAAAGGTACGCATCTCTCGAGGAAGCACTGCTATATACCTGGATGCTGGATTTAGAGTAACATTATACTCTTTATTTTGCAGATCACACAAAAACAAACATAACTTCAAAGCAGTAACCATTCTTTGAATCCATTTTCAAAAACTAACCACTTGAGGGTCTGCGCATTCTACTACAGAAGTAGTTTCGTACTAGAGAGGTGCAATAAATCAGAATCTCCAAAATAAAAACATATAGCGTTTCCATCAGTCTCAAAGGTAAGTTTTATTTACATTGTCTACCAGTCTACCCCATAAGCACCAGGATTTAGCCATTAATTTTGGCAAATGGGGCATAAAAGTTTTCTCCTTCTTCATTCTATAACTGGAAATAATGGCAATGAGTTCGTTTAGGATTTTAAAGTTATATTGCTTATCTGTAATAACTTGTATGTTATTGTACTGTACTATGATTACCATCACTGTACTCTCAGGGAACATAAGACTAAAAAAAGAAAATCCAAAATCTGAAAATATTGGAAGATACGAAAATATTAAACTTTTCTAAAGACTAGAAAATGTACAGTAGCATGTCCTTACAAAATATTTTCACATACACATTTAATAAATGTGGGATTTAAATGTCTGGAACTAGCTGTATATGACAGAAGGGAATGCAGAAAAATTAAAGAATCAAATAAAATTGTATATTTTCTTTGATTAGACAAATTGGTTCAATTCAAGCAACCTTAAACCATTTAGATGTATCCACATATGCAGATTTGTAAATATTTCCATTAGTTAATATGTCCTTCTTGTGAAATTTTCAAAAAAGTAATGGTATTTCATATATACTACTGTCCATTACTATACTGGCATATGTACAATGTCACTTAAAATTAAATCAAAGGGCTACTGTAGAGAAATGTGAATTACACAAGAACATCTTGTGCAAAATAGTAAATTGAGATCCGTAGGAAAACTTCTTCAGCCATTCAAAGGGAATCTACCAAACTTCACTCAAAGGTATATCAAAATATACTTTTGGCAACTGAGAGCTCTTCACACGGATTAGATAAAATGTAAAAATACACTGGACATGTTGTCATTGATGGTGTAATAGTGCTGTGAAGAAATTTTAAAAAGACGCTGTCTAACAAAACTAAATAATACAAAAAATTAAATAAATATCAAATATTCTCTGCTGATCCAAGCCTACTCCAGAAAGTAATTTAGGATGTACAAAGATGATGGTACATCAAAGTGGAAAAACAGATATAAAAGGAACCTACTGATAGTGAAGTGGTTTAAATTAGAGCACCAAGAGGCCAAGAAAGAGTTGCCCAGCATAGGGGAAAAGCATACTGCAGTATTCCAACATAATGATTCAGACAAACAGGTCATACTTCAGTTAAGATTAAAATATACCATAAAATACAAGCTCAGCATTGCTGAATGCTCTGGAGAGATCATGAACACACCCATCCATTTGCAAAGGATACAGGAGCCATGCTGGGGTACACTAACAAGACATCACATGTGACCCCTTTAAATGCCTCTGGAGTAGTTAGCTAAGCAACAGGCCTACAAAGGAATAGCGGCAGAAAGAGGTCCAGAAGGCAGTTTCTGGAGCCTACCTGTCACATATTTCTGCCCAAGTCTATGGTTGGTAACTCCTTTCTACTATCAGGGGATTGGGGATTTATGTTCCATTTTCCCCAACAACCAGGAAATACAGTGAAAATGAAAACTCCCTCCTCTGTCAATAACAGCATAGCCAACTAATCAAGTTTTAACTAGAAGACTCTAGCAAATCAACCAGTGCCTGAGCACCAGAGGTAAACTGCTACCAACAAGCAAATTATTTTCAAAGAGAAAGTTATTAGTAACATTCCACTGCTGTACTTTAGTTTAATCAAAATGGTAAAAAAAATCAATTGAAGGACTTTGATCCCAATAAGAAGAAAAGAGGTGTCACATCCCATCATGGCTTTCCTGTTTCCCTACAGCAAATAAATACAATAACATATATGAGAAAACATACAAAAATATATCTCAACATATACACACATATATAAATGCTTGAACATATCTGTAAAGCAGGAAGAAAGCTCCATCTATTTAAACAAACAGCAATAACAGGAATGCAACTTATAGGATGCAATGGGTGAGCATGGCCAAATATCAGGATCGATAACCAGCAGTCTTGTCCTAGTATCCCAAGGACCAGTTTTATCTTTATTTGTAAAGACACTGGACTATTCCATTTTTGCTGAACCAAAAAGGTGACCTTTCACCAGCATTAAAATTTAACGTGAATAAAAATATGAATCACAACTACTGTGTAAGCAACATTCCATTTCTTGGAGGTTTTCTAATACTGCAGTTACTGTGATGTATGTAAGAGAATACACAGCTAATCACAACTTTCTGTCTTGTGTCTTCATCTCGCCTTGCAATGTTACCATGGGGAAGTCATTACAGTTTTCCTGAATTTCCATCACTGAGTACAAAATTGTAATAGGCCACAATAAAGATGAGTTTATATATTTTTTTATTTTCCATTGATTTGTTTTTAAAAAAGAGAGTTGTTTGGAGAAAAATCTTGGAGACACAGATATTCATTACAAATTGTGTTTCTGTCTATTTCATAGCACAGATAAACACTGTATAGACACACACATACTCAAAATTTGATATTGCCAATCAACCTCAGCACTGATTTTAACTGCAAGAGGAAAATAAAGTCCTTATAAAAATCCATGTAAATAAGGGGAGAGGGTCTGCATATTAGACAGACTGAAAACTGGAACCCAAGTGTGGCAAGATGGTGGTGACACCACAAAAGTCTGTATATAAAAAAACTCAGCAAATTAAAAACAATTGCAGCAGATATTGCATATGCTACTCTATTTATAATCAATGTAATAATAAAGTAGAAAAATATAATTTTTTTAGTGTAATGTTTCCAATTATACTTTAATAATTCTTACTTTTACCAATAATCATCACATGCATGCTTTAGTAATTTAATATAAAGTATATTTTACAGAAGAATATTATGCATAGTGTGAATCATTTTAAACTGATATTATGAGATGATGGAAAAGTTCTCTCCAGTGTAAAGCTAAATAGTATAATATATTAATGGAATATACCACGTTGCTGATAGTTTATAAAAAAAAAAAAACTCAGGTCTAGTAATGGTAGTTTTCTAATATGTGCCCTCACAGTTATACCATTTAAGGCACTTGGGATAAAAATATAACAAATACATGTAAATAGAAACTGATGAAGACAATGTATTATAATAATAGCCTATTTTAGAACAGTGAGAGCAGAGGATATCATTTCAGCAGGAAATGTGATTAGAATATACTTGTTAAGCCCACTAGCTTGAACAGATCGGTTCAATTAGCTGTGCCTACATTTTTTTGTAGCTTGAAACATAGACTGGCTGGTTATGGTTCCACCAATGAATGGCATGTTTTATTAATGCATACCCTGCCCGCTCCTTCAGTTTCTTATCAGTTATTCCATCTTTGGAAACAAGTTTGTTAAAAACCAGAATTCCAATAACCATGTTCACCTGTTAAAGAGAGAAACATAAAACATGAAACATTTTTTTTGTAATAAGTAAAAAAAGATGTGTGCAATATATACAGATCTCGGATCTTTCAACATAAACATATCATATAAAATTATTTAAAGGAAATAAAGCTTTTGATAAAAATGTTTGTATTTCCATAATTCAAAGTTAAAGGATTAGTCAGTGTAGAACAAATTAACACATCTGCATTGTACAAATACCCTTGATAACAAAACTTTGGGAATTCTAAAAAATGTGAATTGTATTGAAATACCAAAACAACTGCAGCTGCTGGTCCCACAAAGGCATAGAGCAGACCACCTTCCAAAGATAGCCAACAACTGAAAGGAAAAATTAAAAAAGATGCTAAGAAACAGATATCAGTATGACGGCCCATGGAAGAAATGAAATGTGACAAATGAACGGGACACAAACAAAAACACAGCTGAAAAATGTGCAAGTGGGATGGTTGAATATAGAAAGAGAGTACAAAAATAAAAATAAATAAGGCAATATTTTTAAATATGCAAATCTTAACAAAGTAAACAATAACAACATTTTGCAATTATATTAATGTGTAAAAGTGTTTATTTACATGCGAAACTGGCATGCATAATTCAGTACTCACTAGTTCATTGTTCCGTAACCTTTAGCCTTGGTAAAGCCCACTGACACTGCAACTACAAGAGCAGGCAAACCTGAAAATGGAGAAACAGGGAGCTTAAAATAATAAAAAAAAATTATAGGCACCCATTACGCACCAACATTAGAAAATGAAAAACTCTGTTTAAATGAATTTTGCTGGCATGACAAGCCCATATCTGTATGACTACAATTCTTTTAAAAAGGTCAAACTAATTTTGATTAATTTCTCTATATTAATACAGTTTCTTTGTTTTTCAAAAACCTAAAACCACCTGTCATCTGAAAATTGCCCAAGCAAATTTAGTAAAAGTAGTATAGAAAAATCAAAAACCACAATATATTACATGAAAAATGCCCCCAGGCTTTAACAAGTTATGTAAATTTAAGATATTTAAGTTATATTTTTATGATCAAATTTTCTCTTTACTTTAAACCCAAATATTTTTCAGTAAACACGCTGTACAGTAGTTAGTGCTGCTGGCTTATGCTTCCATCATTCACGGTTCAAATATTGCACTCAGTCATCTGTGTGGAGTTTACACATACTCCATGTGACTGTGTGGGTTTTTTTCTTTACGTACTCCACTTTTCTACCACGTGTGCACACTATGTTAATTGTTAAATTTAAAATGCACTCTTGTATGTTAAGTCATGTGTGAATGGGCCTTGTAATGAAGTGGTTTCTATGTCCACTGTTGTTTCCAACTAGATAAGTTTTGGTGAGCCACAACCCTGAACTGGACTAAATGCATATGAAAATGTTATGTTGTATTATTTTTTTGTTACTAACTTACCAAAAAATATAACATCTGAATACTGACAGCTTGTTATATGACATATGGCTTTTAAGGGACAATAACAGCGACAGGGGTATGAACTCTAACAGTAGTACTAGACACAAAACAAACACCTCGACAGATGACTGTAGCACACAAGGGACTGCAAATGGAACAAAGACTTTACTTACCCCAGCCAAGGCACAAAAAGCGTTTTCTGATAATGCGGTTTCGCAGTCTGCCTGTGACTGCCATGTATGACTGCCATGCCTCAGTCAGTACCCAGCAAAATGAGGACAAGAAGAAGAAATGCAGAAAGGCTGCCACCAAAGTACAGACCACCTGGAAGAGAAGAAACTCAGCTTGAATAGAGACAGTGATTAATGGCACTGCATCAAGTCACATTAGGGAGGGACACTTAGCTGTATTGCAAAGAAAAATTAAGGAGAAAGCAAAGTACATACACATTGTAGTACTGGAAAAACATGAAGTGCTAGAAAGAAATCTAATAAAAAATATAGGCTCCTAAACTAAAGACACATTTTGATTCAAACTGATTAAGAAAGTTTTATCACAAGGTAATTATAATGGACAAAACCTACTGAAATGCTTACCTTGTTCCTAGTCTGGGTTTGTCCAATAAGAATTAAGGCATTGGAAGAAATAATCGATAGGCAGAAGTTGATGAGAATAACAGAACGTTCAGACCGGATGTACCTGAATAATACAAGAAAAACAATACTGTACCTGTATTGCAAAACAATATTATGAAACACATTGATAGAAATATTAGAGAGGGACTGAACTTCTCGGTAATAAGATTTAATAGTACAATAAATCCTAAAACCCAGAGAGAAGAGGGAAAGCTAAATATTTTGTGATATCTTTCATCACAGGTTTTAGAAGGTGGAACATGGATAGTAAGATGTAACTCTGAAGAAGGAAGGCAGACAATTCTGCTTACTGGCTAGTATCCTTCATTCAGAATCATTCAAGTGAAATGAAAGAGGCTCTGTAGATTTAAAGCTACTATGAGCTTTTCTCTGAGAGGGGAGGGGAGGTATAAAATAAAGTGTTAACAGAAAAAGAACACTATTCAAGAAAGAAAGCCAAGTTATGCCACATCAATGCTAGAGCTAAGGCCATCCAGCCCAACACCCTAATCCAACAGCTGTGCAGTAGTCACAGTTGAACAGCCAAGCGAGCCAAGTTACAACTCAGTTTTCTGTCAAACTGATTTGCCAATCCAAAATGCTGCTTAAGTTTCAAAAAATCACCCAGAAAGTCAGAATGCTTTTAATGTGACAGAATTGTGGTGAGTAGACAGGTACATCTTGTGCTTTCCATTTATCTATAAAAGCCTGTATAAGACAAATATAAGAATCAGAAAGCCAACCTATGAAAAAAAATCTAGCAATTGCAAGAATTAATGTGTCTGTTTTTTGGACATGCTGCTCAACTAAGAAAGAAGCTTAATTCATGCTTTTTTTTTAGGTAGGATGTTATTTGTAAATTATAAGTGACGAAAAGGTACTGCACATTCTGTTATTGTTTGCTATTGTTTAAGCAACTTATTTTCTGTTATTTGAAAAATTAATATGGAAATAAAAACTGAGACATGTTTTAAAATGTGGTGGTCTGCTAATGCTAACTGACAGGATGTTGTAGGATACACATCCCTGTAACCCTCACTATCATCTATCAAATATAGGACACATAGTTTAACGTCTTAACATCACTGGTTCAGTAAGCTCCTATGACTTTGTGAATTTAAATTAGCCCCTAATCACCTAATACTTTAATTACACTAAACATCTCAGCAACTTTAACAGTGCAATACTGAAATATGTTTGAATAAAATTATCAAAGATATAAAATATAATATGCAACACATCATATGCTATTTTATGTTTTATATTAGGTTTTTAACAGAGCACACTATCAAATTGCACAAAACAGACAAGAAATCTATTCAGTGTGTGAAAGACTTATTATTCTGTGAGTTTTATGTTTTATTTAAAAATCAAGCCATTTATTAAAATATGCTTGCTATAAATAATGGAATATATTACATCTATTACGTTTATTGTAGTAGGCAGTATGAACAGATTTTTCTGTCATTCCTTAACAGTTCACATAATCAACTTATCCAAATATACTTAGAGTATGGTATATTAAAATCCTACACAACTTGTAAAGGAAAGTAAAATGTCTGCTTTATACAGATCAAGAAAAAGAAAATGGCCTCAAAGCAGAACATAGACAAATAAAAATACACAAATGTCTTTTTAGTTCACCTTCTTAAGACAATAAATTAACACAACTGAAATAATGATCATGATGCAGAGTCTTTTAAAAATAAAGATTACTCCACAGTACAAAATGAGAGATCTCGCAACTAGCTATACAGCTTCATACTGTCTGTTCAATGCTATAGGATGGACTAGGAAGGTTTTTGTTCAAACTGGGTGCTCTGTACTCCAATTTCTATTTGAATCATGTGTGACAGAAAGGTTAGAATTGTTCCAAGTAGCAGTGGGGTATTTATGGTAATCCTGTTAATCCACTCTATCCCAGATTTTCATGTGATTTACAGAATTTGACACCTGTCCTTTTTTTGGCAAAAAAAGAAATAAAAACCTTTCCACTCCTAAAATATACGTATTAAATAAAAATTCCAAAATTGTTTGTGGCATATTAGAAATTGTTTTCTATATGTTATATGGAAAAGTTTGAAAAACGTGATATGCAGGCATATTAGTATTTTAAACTAGTAACCTAATTAAACTTATTAATTTGATAGATACAAATTCATTACTCACAGATGTATATGAACCATCACAATTTGCAATAAAAATAATAAAAAGAAGTGAAAATTGTAATTGTAGATAGTATATTCACCATTCTGTACGGGGCCAGTGGGAGGTACTTTACAA
Organism: Erpetoichthys calabaricus; assembly: GCF_900747795.2. Classification (NCBI taxonomy): domain Eukaryota; kingdom Metazoa; phylum Chordata; class Cladistia; order Polypteriformes; family Polypteridae; genus Erpetoichthys; species Erpetoichthys calabaricus. Next base: position 115,804,442 of record NC_041406.2, on the reverse strand, counting down.
AGAATAGTGTTTTTCAACTCTTAAAATTATAGCTCTACCCTTTAACATCTCTTGCTGACAGATAGTTATGGATGATGAGCAAACTGTAATCAGAAGCTTGTTCTAAACAAAATGCGTTTCCCTTTGGCGAGACTGAATAATATTATTGCTTTCTACACTCTGTGTGAGGTGTTGTGCAACATTTGTGTCCCAGACAGTCTATGTGGGGAGTGCTGCCTAAACAAATGGCAGTATTACAGAACAAATGTAATGCAATTCATACGCTTACAAACACTAGGACAGTCTCTTTAGACTTCCTCAACAAAATTAACTTAGGTAGGGCTGTCAACTTACTATTTATACTATTAAATCACAAGGAGCCATTAGAGAGTACAAAACTGTCTGTTCAAAAAACACAAACTACATCTGTTTATTTCACTTGTAAACAAACAAAAAAAAAGTCTACATAAGGCGTTGCTTGTTTTAACAACTGTGTTTTGTTCCATATCTTACGGAAAATGGCTCTGAGAAAGACATACAAAGGTCTACTATTGTTGTATAACTGGAAAACCATAAAACCTCCGGCATCTGAATGAGATTTCTGTTAAAACAGGGTACAAAATCTTCAGTCAATGACACCTGGTACCACAAGGTAAAAATGATATAAATAACTACAAAACTCAAATTGGCCAAGAGGGGAAAGGAATAAAGAGTGACTTGGAAAGTTCGAAATCACTTACCTCCACACAGAAACATAAATGATAATAAGAAGTAGTAGAGTGAGAGATGAAACTCCACAGCCAACAATTAGGGTAACAGAAGGCAGCAACACCTTGTCCATGATCTAACAAAAAAAATAAAAGTCAGAATAGGTAACCATATATGTGTACTTCTTTGGGAATAATATCAAGAGTCTTCACATGTGTTATAAAAGCTGCTATCGTTTACTTATAATCATTTATTTCTCAAAGCCATTTTACTTAATTAGGAAATAATATGAATAAAAACTAGAATATAATGAAAGATTCTCAGTACATTAGAGTTGGTCAGTACTACAGTTCTTATTCATTCCCTTGCTTAACCATCTAGAGATTTAACATGTGCTATAATCAACCACTAAACAGGAAAGACAAGATATTATTCATTGATTAACAGAGCTAATTAAAATCACTAATCTGGAATATCCATAAGTTATACTAAAAGTCAAACCAGTCCTGACATATACAGTAGACAAGGCACCATTTCTGCTCAGGGTCAATTACTTGTACAGTTAGTCATTTTCGCCAAAACACACAAATACAAAAAAAAAATCAACTTCACATACAAAGAGACTTGGTTAGAAATCTAATCTAAGTTTTAAGAGTTGTGAGGAAGCACAGTCAAAAAGTATATAATCAAGCCATTTCACTTCAAATCATAAACAAATTTTAAAAATGAAAACATATATTTGTCAGTGAGAGGCAGAGATACACAGTGCAAGGTGGGATACTGTGAAAAATTTCTCATAGAGCAAACCATCTTCATTTCATTGCACTGTACTGGCCTTTCGCTCATAACAACAAAGATGGCAAAAACTATAGCACTGACATATTTTTCTATCAGTTTTCACGTACTGTAAAGCTATTTTATTTATACATCCAGACATACTGTATCCATCCATCCATCCATTTTCCAACCCACTGAATCCGAACACAGGGTCACAGGGGTCTTCCGGAGCCAATCCCAGCCAACATAGGGCACAAGGCAGGAACCAATCCCGGGCAGGGCGCCAACCCACTGCAGGACATACTGTATATTCAGTATAAATTACAAATATAGAAAAATAGACATTCTCTCAATTTTGTTATCAAATATGCAGCTCATTTGGTTAGTTGAAGAATGACAGAAGAGAGTTTGCAACGGATTAGTAAACCTTAGTAGGTCTTCCTAGGCCTAACTACAATAAATTCCTCTTACTTTCAGCTGGAGCATCTCTTTACTATTGTAACATTGTCTCTACTTACACTTACCAATTACTCCCATCCTAACTTGCTTAGCTTTCCTTTTTTTTTTTTTGGGGAATCAATTTTTTCCTGCCATTATGCCATCTGCTAGTTTATCCATCCATCCATTTTCCAACCCGCTGAATCCGAACACAGGGTCACGGGGGTCTGCTGGAGCCAATCCCAGCCAACACAGGGCACAAGGCAGGGAACCAAACCTGGGCAGGGTGCCAACCCACCGCAGGACACACACAAACACACCCACACACCAAGCACACACTAGGGCCAATTTAGAATCGCCAATCCACCTAACCTGCATGTCTTTGGACTGTGGGAGGAAACCGGAGCGCCCGGAGGAAACCCACGCAGACACGGGGAGAACATGCAAACTCCACGCAGGGAGGACTCGGGAAGCGAACCCGGGTCCCCAGGTCTCCCAACTGCGAGGCAGCAGCGCTACCCACTGCGCCACCGTGCCGCCCTCTGCTAGCTTATTTCATATTTAAATAATACTGCCAGATTGTTTCAACTGCCCAGCAATCATAAAGTCTCCTTTGTTAATTTAAAGATGCAAAAGGCAACATCTACTCACTACTTTTCCACTCATTAGCCAACTGCACTCATTTACATAAACTGAGTTTTTGTACCCATATGGTATCAAAGGGAAATGAAAGCCCAAAGTGAATAACCCTATGGAGATTCCCTAATACTGGTTCCCACTGCACATAAGATAGTTACCATCCTCTGTAATTATGTTACTTTCTTTCTTGCTTCCACCAAGTGCTTCTTCTTGATAAGGCATGCAAATTTTGTAACCCTGAACCTCAAAAGACTGCTCCCACTTTAACTTTTAAGTCTAATGAAAACAACTTTTTTGCTGATGATGACAGTACTGATTCTTGGTGTGTGAGCTTTTTAATTCTATTCTCAAATTCTTATGTGAATAAAAGACTGGGGTATGCTGATTGTCAAAGTTGTATTAATGAATTTATTTTCCAGCTGTATTAGACATCTTATCCCTAAAGCTCTGAAACTTTAATTGTGATTGACTTAGCTCTGATGGATAGATAGATAGATAGATACTTTATTAATCCCAATGGGAAATTCACAAATTAGGGTTAGGGTTAGGGTTAGGGTTATTGGATATTGGTAAGTAAACCCAAAGTCTCATTCTTTTTCAGTATATACCAAATTGATTATTCTGCCAAAATTAATATCTATATTATGCTTTTGAAAGAATTTGCCTTTTCCTACAACATTCAAATTGTTTACTATTCTTTAATGGACTCTTCCTGGTCTACTGACTAAAAAAGAAGACACAAGTAGAAGGAGCAAATGCTAAATTTAATACTATACATTCACAGCTATTTTATATGTGCACAATCATTACAGCTAAAACAACCAAAAATAAATACCATCCAGGAGCCAACTATCCTAATATCTGGTCAGTTTTAATATGAGAATATAAAGGAAAAGGTGGTAATATTCTAAGATGCATGACAATTCCCAAGAATAAAATGTGCTACTCTGTTCATTTCTCTATAGTGCCCAATTGGTTTGCATATATGTCAAAAGTTGAAACTTTAAATATAGAGTATACATATAGTATTATTTCATTCAGTTGCTATTCAAAATCTTACTTTCTGTTAATTAAATAATTTCAAATTATTTACTCCTGATAATCACCTGTCCTTGCAAATAAATGTCAAGAAAAACCCAGTACAATTCAGAAACAAAATAAACACAAATACTTTGAAATGTAATATAAAGAGAACCTCAAACCTCATCTATAAGACTGATATAACACGGTTTATAACCAAATACAACTTGTCCATGAAATATGCTTTGAATTAAGCCTTTCATGTCAGACTCTTGGCTAATGGTACTACAAACTCTCCTAAATGAGAATGCTGATAATGTGTGAGACATTAGATTAAGAGCCCAGATTACATTTTCAATTGATAAATGAAAGCAGAGACAAGCCCTTATTTTTATTTCCAGAAATACCTAAATTAAGATTTAAATAATCAGCACAAGATCATGAAGGACTCCTCTCACCCCCTCTACAGCCATTTTGAATGGTTAAGATCTGGTAGGGGTCTGTGTTGCTTTAAATCAAGAATGGAAAGGCTGAGAAAGAGCTTCATTTACTAGGTGATAAAAATAACAAATAATTACCTTATCAGGCATTCCTCAGTATTGCAAAAACCACCAATCTATTGTTTATATTTAACTCTCTTTTATTACTTAATAATTATTTAACAATTATTATACCTTCTAATGTGTATGTGTTACACAATTACAACTGAGTATTTTTAATTTGCACATTTTAATATTTATTTTTAATGTATATTTTTTATTTTATTGCACAGTACAGGATGCACAATGAGCTGCTTTTCACTGAATACCCCATGTGTGTATATGTGACAAATAAAATCTAAAATTAATTCTAAATATCTAATCTTATCAATTCTTCGTACCATTAATGGCAATATTTTTATGGAGAATGTTACACATAACACCTAAGTAACTTTGAACTTACAACAAACCAGGAAATCAAACACTGAATATTTTTTGTCAGATTATTCATGTTTATTTTATCTATATCTTTACCTAAGTACTAATCTGAAACATTGGACAGAGCAGAAGATTCCATTTAGGTGCCAACTTGAAAGCTTCATTCACTTGCATCATATGCATGATTTAACATCCTCCTTATTCACTAAAACAATGGCCAATAATTCTGAAGAACACTTTGACAGATGTGGAAGACTGCAGATGTGAAACATTTTAATGGCTAAATATAGAAAGTTACTAGAGAGCACATAATTGTATACACTAATGCTGATTTTAGGTGGATGCTGTTTATAATGGGTGGTTTAACAAAGAAAATGTGTCCTTGCTTTCACTTTCGTCTTAAAACACTGCCCCGTTACTTGAATTATTTTGCAAAAATGCATTTATCTTAAATAAGTCAAGATACTTCACAGTTCATTGATTATGATAGGATTAAGGTTCCAAACTACCACACACGCATGACTGGAGCAGATCTGCAACAAATGTCTAGAGAACCAAAACCGCCTGTCTCTCAACAGTTCTTTCACTTTCTAGTAGCTTGAGATGGTGATGGGGATTAGTAGCAGGATTATTTAACTAAATCTTTTCTGGTGACACTCTAAAGAGCAAATCAATTTGTCCAATTTGTAAGGCAAGCTTTGCTGGTCTGTTTCTTTGGTGTGCAAATCTTCATCTGTCTGAGATTGTTCAGTAATTTAAATAGCACTGCAGATGAAACAACTGGAGCTCAGCGATGGGTTCTCTCATTTCATTTGTTTTCAGCTGCAGGAAGATGCTAATTAAAAGCACAAAAATAATCAAGTGGTTCAGCTTTGAAGATATTCAAGAACAGGCAGGCATCAAATCACCAAATATGCAGTAATGGCAGTAATGGCTTCCAAACTATAATTCAGCTCAATTGAGTTGTACAGTATGTACAAAGAACAGTTTTTGAAACAATATATTGCTTTAATTATAAAAAAGCAAATCAATTCGACTTTTATAAAGTCATGTATAATATTTAAATAAATAAATAAATATACCAATATATCATAAATATATGTTTACACCTAAATGAAACCAACACATTTTTGGAGCTGTACTTTTTTTTTAAATTTTTGATAAAATGCATAAAACTTGCTGGCTTACAGGTGCCTAAAACCACTCTAAACAAAAGTTTATGGTAGAGAACAACTCTAACCAAAAGGTCTTGACAGACTGCCATTCTAACCAAAGATGTTATGGCAGATGTCTACTGAAATGGCTACCATGCCCACCAAACGCTATCACTAGGACTGAAAACAAGACACTACATTAATCAGTAAAACTATGGATTTGTTCCTTTTTCTGAAAATGTATACCTGATCATGATCAGTGGCAACTCAAACAAATGTCAGCCTGAACAAGAACTGAAACTCACCAGGAGATATCTGAATACGTAGCTCACAGGTATATTGCTAAAACCACTGTTCTGTCTCAAAGTAAAGTGGGTGTTCACCACACATCTCATGAACTATGCATAATGATTTTAAATCATGGGAGCACACAACTTAAAATAGTTTATTCCATGGATTGCTTGAATTACTCTATATGAAATGCTGAGGTGCTTAAAAAGTGAGATTGCCAAGTTAGATTAGTTACATTGGGTGAAGTTGTCCCTTAGGTGTCTTTACCTACAGGTATATTGGACAAGACCTACTGAAAGCAGCCCAGTGGATGAATTTGGGTCACACAAATGGAATTTACTCTCATGGTTGGACTGAAAATGACTGATCCTCTGGAGTGGGAAATCAGGTGTATCTCATTCAACATGCTGTTATTGCAAACCTCTTCAATACAAGGGCTCAAAAAAAATGTTCTGACAACACAGGATGCTGTTTACTATTGTGAAGATTACATGTCCAATTAAAACAGACATTTTTTGTCTGGACCTGTAAAATAGGCAGTAAAGGAAAAAGACAGCTTAAAAAGGATGCAATGTAATGTAAGGAACGCTGGTCACCACCCCCACTGATGCATTCTCCCTGCAGCGTCCTGGATACCAGGGTGAATTTGCCAGTGTGCCACAACATAAGAGTGCTTTGTGTGCACCTTAGAGAGCCCAAGGAAGAATTCAAATGATCAAGCAGGCCACAGAGCAGGGGGTTGGCTGCAGGGCTTTGTGCTTGTCTTCCTTTTCTCCCTTAACTGGGCCAGCTTTACACAAAAGGCATATTAAAAAGGCCTTCTATTGCTTTAAGAGCTTCCAGCGCAGATGTTGTTTCCATGGCAACAGGAGAACAAAATGCATTTGAGGCATTTTCTGTTCTAATAATAACCGATCTGTACCTGAATGAACCTATGCACAAAGGTGGCACCACGTAAACATAATACACATCCAGGACATAATGTATATAAGTATTACGCATAAGCGTTCATATATTGGGGGGCTATATTCTGCAGTATTTCCATTTTACATATACGTTTGGGGGGGGGGGGGAGGAGGGGGAGGCTTTGGGTTATAACGGTGCTTTCATTTTTTTTTTGCCCCCAGATCTGCGGACATGCATACACACGTACATATATACTATAATACGCCTTTTTTTAAATCGACGCTTAATTACATCACAGAAATATATTAATGTATTAACCGAATAATGTGAATAAAAAGAAAAAAGAACAAGTACAGATGCGCTACGAGCAAGCGCACGCCCAGTCCAGGCTCCTTTGTTTCTCCTCGTAATGACTCTTCTGTCTCTCTCTTCATCGTCTTCCTCCTCCTCGAATTCCTGAAGATTAAAAGGGGAGCCGCGTGCCACCCGCGCACACCGCACAATGGACATGGGAGAGAGAGGGAGAAAGAGAAGGATGCACAGACCACCAGGCACAAAGCACAGGCTCTCCTCCGTTATTTAGTGTCACCCGCTGTCTTATTTACTTATTTTTAATATTTTTTTTTGTTCCGCCAATAATGTAAGCGTGCAACTTACCGTGTCAGGGTTGAGCCGTGCTAAAATGGCGAAGGTGGAGAGTCTGTCACAGATACATTTGGTCCGGAACGAAGTGAGCGGCACTGCTCTGCAACCTCTGGTCGACCAGGCTCCGAGCGGCGAGCTGCTGGACGGGCGACAGAAAGAGAGGGGGTGGGGGAAGGAGAGGGAGAGAGAAGACGACAGGATCAGTGAGCCACGCCACGCCGCGCCGCACCGCGCCTCCGCCACAGCACCGCAAAACGCAGGCAAGGAGACTACGAGAGTGTGCCAGAGCGCAGTGCGCGCCTCTGCCGGCAAGCGAGCACGCCTTTACGAGAGCGATGCGCTGCCAGTGCTGTCAATCAATCGATCGATCAGTCAATAAATGCGTGGAATCGGGGATCATTCTCAGCGCCCGGCCACACAGCGCCTTAAGACTCACCCCCTTTGTATCGGGCTTTAATTTTGAAAAATATTTAGAACATAACTGATTATTTTAAGTTTTCATTAGGACTGACAACTTTATCCTTCCAAAAACACAAGTCAGACAGATTGGGGGATATGATAAAATAAAAAAATCTTAATGTATGAATTTACTGACTTGTGAATTTACTGATGCATTACATTAAAAGAAAATTAAGTCAGTGAGTTTCTCCATTAGCCAATCAGCATACCATGTTGCACTACAAGATCACAGTATGGTATTTAAGAAACTGGACAGACCAATTGATTTTTTGTATATTACAATTAACGCATCTGTAGTACAATTAGATAGGAACTGGACAGTTCTCATTCATTTTTGCCTGACTCATTACTGCGTGAAGAATTTTACTAGAGGTATGAACTGTAATAAGTAGGCTAAATGTAAGATGTCTTTCTTGATCGATCGATTGATTGTTTGCTTTATTGCATAAAGTTATGCAGGAAATTATAGAAAATATAATTTTTCATTGATTACATTTTTCCTAATTGACTGATTTCATAACAAAAGTAAATTGTTACATACAGAAAAGGAATCTTTATCTCTGCCAATTGATTTATTGATTGCACCGCAGACAAAATAATAATAATAATAATAAATCAAGTTACATAATGGAATCCTCATCACACTACAGAAAAATGGTCAAATGTACAACAAGAGTACCATTCACTCTTAAAAATAAAGGTGCCAGAGTGGATCTTCAGAGTAATGCCATAGGGAAACCATTTTTGGTTCCCAAAAAGACCCATCCGAATGAAGGTTCTAGAAAAATCCTTTATGTATTTAGGTGTATAATAGGCTCCATACAGCTGTGAAATACCAGTGGGTCATGATTTTAAATGGACTCTTACTACATACAACTACACAGGTTTAAGTTCAGGTTTTCTTAATCTGCTAGTGTTCTGCTGGTAGTCTACAGTACAATAAGTATTTCAATATTAAGAAAGATATTCAAAGCTGAAAGAACCAACTTCATATGCAAACAGCCTTTCCACAATGAAACAAGGAACCACACAACCCAGTAAAGAACCATTATTTTCAAAATTGTGTGCTGTTCTACACCACCAACCAAAAACTGCACCACTAAATGCTATTCCTGCCTGCATCTACAACAAGAAATAGCATTAAAAGTGTTACAATATAGCCTTGCACATAGGTATATTTTTATCCAATTCAAATCAACCTATTTTCTCAACCAGTTTTATCTAGCAGTTGGGTACGGAAAGTTGGAGACTGTCATGAAAACAACATGAGCAAAGCGGGAATCACCTCTGTTTGAGATGCCAGTTCAAAAAAGGAAATACTCACTCACACACTTGCCATCACTTATGCCATGCCAATGAATCAGATGTGCCTGAACATACTGTGTAAGTTTCCAGGGAAACTCACATAGACGTAGACAGAACATGCAGACTTCCATGTAGAAACTGAGCAGATGTTTTAATTTCCTGAGTACCTCTGCACATCACCTGTTTCAGTTACTAACATTTCCCTGCTTTTCTTATTCTGGATTTTGCTTAGAGTGATAGTATTGAAAGCTGCTATTTTTCCCAGAATGAATCTTCTGTGATACTATTCGCACTGTTTTTGTCAAATTTGTTTGTGGCTATGTTAATCTTATGCTATAGCTGTATATTATAGTTTTATACTTGTGTAGCTCCTTTTCATATTTGTTGTTTAAAACTTTACAGGTGCACATCAAAGGTCCTTGTGGTCTGTGAGTGATACATTTTCTAGACAGCATTTCCTTTGTTTTTTTCCTATTTATTGCAAATTTGATGCTGTATTATAATGTTATTGCCTATGTAAATCACCATTTGATGGTGCAATGTGGATAATGGCACTATATAAAATGAAGACTGATTAATTTATACCACTGCATTGTAAAATATGGCAGGATCTAATCAATAATATTTTAGAATAATCTTCGATATCGGGAAAAGAATACTCCTCCTTTCTTGCTGCTTCAAAGATTTGTTCTGTTGGCTGTGCTCTTTTTATTTCTTTTTGGTGGGGGTTGACTTTTGGTTTTGTTAAGTTTGATTTGATTGTATGATTTGATTTTAATTAAAATTAATAAAAAAATACCCAACCCTTTACCATCAACCATGCTGTTTATGTTTATTAACTTTCAAATATTTTATTAGATCAATTGATTGATTCTTTCTGAATATTATTAACCAAAATAATTTGTACTAAAACAGGTTCAATTTAAAATGAAGAGTAAAAGGTTTATTTTAGTAGCATACATTTGGTAGTAAACAGCAAGTATTGTTTTAGGTGGCCTTATTATGATGGTGGCAGTATTTTTATCGGTACCGCAGTTTTCTCATTTTGAGGTTTTCAAGTGACCTTTATTGGGAATTCAAAATTAGCCTGGTTGTTTGCATTAATGGGTCCCATAATGAACTGGCAACCTGTCCAGGCCTGTTTCCTGTCTTGTGCCCATTGTTGCTGGGATAGACTCTTCCCAATATAACCCTGAATTGGATTAAATACTTTTGGGAATGTTATATTATGCTATTTTTTCCTCCACTTCTCTCTCTCTCTTTGTATTTCTCTCATAAACAACACAAATCAATGTAGTGATGGAAATCCTGAAGGCGCGGGTGGAGAGGTGTCTTCACTCCAGCAGGCTGATGATAACACTCTCTCGCCCACACAGACGAGAAGTGTAACGGCAGCTCAAGGCTGCCAGATGTTCTTATCAGCCAGACCGCCCTGTGAAATACAACTGCTACTACAGAAATGTGTACACTCATTCTTCTATTTTTTCAGTGGCATGTTGAGGCCTCGATGTTGATGTGTTGGACCAAAACTATAAAGTTGGGAATCATTTTCCATGTTCCAGGGCCACCAGGCATATTATTTGTTCTGAAGCTGACAGTGTGCTTCATGAGTAGAGCATATGTGTATCAGAAGAATGTGGGAGGCACCTGCAGATCCCTACTCTGAAACCCACTAAACTCTGAATGACTGAAAAAAAAAGTACCAAGAAACGTTTACTCAACTTTGGAAATCTGGAATGGGTAACGCTCTCCATTCAGTTCAGTGTGATTGGCTGATTGACTGTCTCTCGTGTAAGTTAACAGCTACAATGCTTATGATCAATTTTAACAGATGATATAAGCATAGCTGCCTTGAAACAAATGAAAAAATAATACACCTTTGAACTGAGCCATACGCTTCTAAATAGTTTAATTGGTGAATAGGTAGTAGATCTCAGCCTATAGTTATCCTCTCACAGAACATAAGCTAGGTATTGTCTGTTCACTATGCAGAAGGGAGATATTATTTCAGAATAAGGTGTTGAATTGCTCAGCTGGGGCGGTTAATAAATAACATCTGTGCACCTGTCTTGTGACAGGGACATCTCTACCATGGGATGTGCTGGAATGTGACATTAAATCAAGCTGGTGACTTTCTCTGTCATTTCTTTATGGTCTCTCAATTTGTGACCTTATTTTGCTCCAGTTCACTTTTCTCACAATTTTTCAAGAGAACCAATCTAAACTTTTAAGCTTAAAGCAATAACAAATTTAAACACAAATAGTAGAAACAGTCCCTAAATCAGATTAGAAGAATGTGTAAACTGTGAGTGGTGATAACAAGGTGTCTATGATTGCCCAATACAAACTGCTAGTGTGTGGTGACGTTGGGACACTTTCTAGATTAAACCATTGATACTACAGTAGTGTCTTCTCCAAGCATAAAGTGTCTCTCAGCAAGACTTTGTTGGAGCTCTGCACATTTTAGTGTTCAGTAGATAAATGAGAACCAGGGGCCTCATGTATAAATGGTGTGTACGCAGAGAAATGTTGTGTAAGAACGTTTCCACTTTCAAATCGCGATGTATAAAACCTAAACTTGGCATAAAGCCACACACATTTCCACGGTACCTCATACCCTGTTGTACGCAAGTTCTCCACTCGGTTTTGCAGACTGGCAGCACCCAGCCTCAAGGCAGTGCTACTGTTCCTGTGTGGTTACCTTTTCTTTTTCAGATCCACATCCCTGACGCGGCTTTATAAATACACTGAAATTAACCGCATATTGTTTATTAGTTTAATGCATCTGATTGTAATTAACCTGTAACAATATAATGATCCACGGAATGGTCAAACTATTCCAAATACCATAACTGCTTTAGATAGATAGATAGATAGATAGATAGATAGATAGATAGATAGATAGATAGATAGATAGATAGATAGATAGATAGATAGATAGATAGATAGATAGATAGATAGATAGATAGATAGATAGATAGATAGATAGATAGATAGATAGATAGATAGATACTTTATTTAGCGTTGTTACTCTCACTGCACCTTCTTTTAATTCTTTCAGCTGCTCCTGTTAGGGGTTGCCACAGCGGATCATCTTTTTCCATATTACTCTCACTGCACCACTCGGAGCAGCTGATCAGAAAGAGAATTATAGGTATACAGCATCAAGCACACGCTGCCTCAGCCATGCTTCCTATTTGAACTGCTTCTCACACGGCAAATGCTTCAAAACCTTTCCTGTACGGACCTCGCGGTTCAGAAAGAGTTTCATCCCAAGAGCTCTAAACACAATCAATCAGTTCATCAAGTGCTACTTGTAGAACTGTTTGGACTTATAAGTACAATCACCTCACTGTAAACTTGCACTACAGTTATAATATTGCACAACCTGAGCCACTTTATAAAGCGTGTATTTACATATGATGACGATATCATTTTTAAGATGAAATGCAGCAAAATATGTTTATTATATTATACAGAGAAAACTTTAACTTCATTTAAATAATCTACTGTATATTGTTAATAATTAAAGGGCACGGTGTCACTACGGTAGCAAGGATTTGTTCATGATCACGTTCACGGATTGTTCCTGCCTCGCACTGTATGCTTCACTGGGACTGGCATGAAGGATAGAATAATTAAACATGTACTACGAAGATATTTCAGCATTCCTTAGTTTTGAAGAATCGGCGTTATAAGCTTACAGATGGCTTAATGTCTATTACAGAGCTGATTGTGTGGCAATTGGGTATTTGGAGAAAGAAAAGGAAGGACAGGAAGTGGGGGTTAGTATGTTTGAAAGAGACAGTACTGCTACAATAAATTATTTCATTGAAGGTCACGCACAATCACTGTGCCACCGTGTTCCCATGTTTAATAACATGCTTTAACTCCTATCATCATGAAAATTATATCAAGTATACAACACAGTATTTTAATTATTCAGAGAGCTGTAATATTACGAATGTAATGGATTTTGTGTCCTGTTGAAGGAAGAGAAAGCTGATAAGCACATAGTGATTCACAGACATAAAGCACATAGAAGATCAAATGCAAAACAAAGCATTTAACGTGCTACTTTAGTTACGATGGGATTTGAGAAACAAGTAAATTAAATGATTTTAAGATGAAGTTTGTGATATTCTACTTTAATGACTAAATAAACTACGTGATCAAAGTGGAGATTTCGAGAATAAAGTTGACATTTCCTGCATTTTTCCCACTGTGTGCCTATTATTTTTTCTCTGTACCCTAATAAGCTTCATATGAAACTCAGACGGTGGGCTATGACTCTGCTTTTCACGGCGACTTTGATATCTGACAACTTCATTTTTAGTTCGGGCATTGTGCAACTTTGTGAACTTGAGCTTTCGAGTTTCTCCAACACTATGTGTCACTTGATCAACTTCCTTTTCTTGTTTATACCACTGTTTAAACCAACAAATAGTATGTTTTTCCTTGCCTCCACTTGGTATTCGCTGAAATTCTTATATTTTCCCCCATGCTTTTTCCATTGTCTTTTAACAGAAGGCTGAGCTTAAGGGCTATTTATATTGATTTGCATATTTAAAGAGGTATAATTCTGGGGGGAGTTGGGGCGGGACAGCAGGCACGTGCGTTACTTTTCATGCTGATCGGGATTTATGTAGCAGAAGAACGTGGAAGTTTGCGTACATACAGATTCCTGCATCTGGATTTTTCTGTACGCACATTCCCGCTTTTGTGCTTACGCCATGTTATAGTGTGAGTTCTACGCACAGCGTTATACATGAGGCCCCAGGTCTGTGAGAATGACCCATTAAATAAAATTAGTGTAGCAAAGTGTACTTTAGAGCTTTCAGAAAAGGTTCTTCACTGTCATCCCATATCTTCAAAGCACTGCCTGCATGTAAATAAACTCTGCTGTCAAGGATGCTGAATCTCTGGGTTTGGGAACAGGGAACAGCTGCTGTTTGATTGGGAAGTTTGACTTTTTTTGCCTGAAACAAAGATGAAAGAGAATCTTGTGGAGGAAAGTAGAAGCATATTGTAGCTAATTCTTTAACCTTGTAAAGCTCGGCCTAAAATTGCTGATCATAATTATATGCAGGTACAGTATTTTATTTGTACAACTTGCACATTCAAAAAGCGCATTCTTTTGTTCCTCCCTCATGTACATTTTGCAAATTCTTATCCTCCATATTTAAATATTTACTCATCTCAACATTTAGTCCTAGGCAGCAGGTGAGGACGTCCCACATCATTATATGTTAAACTAGCTGAAATTCCCAACGTTGCCTGGGAGCAAAATAAAGTGTTTTTTTTTTTTTTTTAATTGTTTGAGAAAAATATAATTAAAAAAAACACAACTTTAAAAATAAAAATAAATTAACAAACAATGAAGACTCACTAATGTGCTTGTCTTGCGGTCGTGTGTATGTTATCATCCAGTTGACGCTCGGAACCGCCCAACTCTATTTCACTTCAAAAGCAACAGGGGCACAGTGGTGCTCAAACATAAAGAATGCTAGCAGTCACCTCCAGTTCGCCCTCTGGTGGTCATTCCAAGTGTCAACTGGATGATAACAAGCATACAAGACCGCAAGATCAAGAGAAGGGGGTGGGTTAGGGTTGATTTCACCCTACAGTATTTTTAGTTGATTAATGAGAAACGTGTACTAAGTTTGACGAAAATTGCTCCAGCGTTCGGAAGTGATGCTGGAACATACACACACACACACACACGCACACACACGCACACACACACACACACACACACACACACATTGACTCTCTGTATATCCAATTCATTATAATAACTATTCATTCAAAATTTGTACTAACCCCTACTCTCTCTTCTGTTTCCTTTTCCGGTGTCCTATTGGTGGTGGCTTGTGCCACCACCATCTACCCAAAGCACCATGATGTTCCAACAATGATGGATGGATTAAAAGCCAGAAGTCTGTATAACCATCAGCATCAAGTGACTCTGTGAGAACCCTAACTACAAAGAGGACTATTTCATTTATGTTAGGTAGAATGCCCAAAGGGGACTGGGCGGTCTCGTGGCCTGGAACCCCTACAGATTTTATTTTTTTCTCCAGCCTTCTGGAGTTTTTTTTTGTTTTTTCTGTCCACCCTGGCCATCGGACCTTACTCCTTTTTATGTTAACTAAGGTTGTCTTATTTTAATTTCTTATTTGTCTTTTATTCTTCTTTTCTTCATTATGTAAAGCACTTTGAGCTACTTTTTGTATGAAAATGTGCTATATAAATAAATGTTGTTGTTGTTGTTGACTTTTATATATATAGATAAATAGAGTGCTGTTGCAGCCAAAGTCACCAAATAAGCTATTGATCCTCCTCTAATTGCTACCAAACACAAACATTATGGAATGCTTTCAAGACAACATCACCTTTTTAGGCATAAGGCAATGCAGATTTACTCACAAAAATTAAGAAGTAAATGGCCTGTCCTCCTTTCTCTAGAATCCAATTATTCTGCCAAGATTTCCTCAAAAAAATTCTTAAGGATGGTCACTCAACACCAAACGGAAAAAATCTACATACACCAGAAGTAAAGTCACTTAGTGCAAATCACAAGATACATCGTGTAACATGTATCTTCAGTAATATTACAGAACACTCAGGCAACATTTCATTTCAGGATTTCTGTACCTTTCTTCATATTTGTCTCTGCATTCCTACTAATAATCATTCATTCATTCATTCATCTTTGAACCTGCTTACCCCACTTCAAGGTCTTAGGAGTCAATCAATCAATCAATCAGTCTTTTCCCTGTTTTACACCTATCACCATCACAATGTGCTTTACAAAGCAAATGGGTATAAACAAGTTAAAGAAGATAATTAGAAAACAAACCAAATACTGGATGAATCCTTAAGAATCACTGCATACTTTTCCAATATAAATGGTATAGACACAGCCACAAACAAGTTAGCAGGGACTGCATAATTTTGCAGATTCCTCTACTGTTTCTTTATGTACAGGTCTATCAGCTGAATAGTCACTTCCCTACAGGTCACCATCACACGCACTTATGCCGCTCATTAACTTCTGAAATTGTTGTGGTACCTGCTGTGACACCCCAAAGACACTGTCCACTTGGCTTTCTCTTTTCTTGTTGGGGGTGTGGGCTTATTACAGAATACATGTCTCCTCCTATCTAGGCATAATTATTGTACAGATCAGTAGCCAGTCATTAGCAGATAGTCAGTGTGGCAGACTGAAGAGAAAGCACAAGCAGCCTGGTAATCATGGCAACATTAATGAGCTGCCTTTCATCATTTAAAGCAGCAGTTACATCTTGTCTAATGCTGGGGTGCTTTTCTCCTTGATGTGCTTCATATGTCCTTAACGCACCTCATCTATTTTGACCTTTGTGACTGTGATGGATTATTGTGACATGTGCCTGCAAAATATTTAGAGAAGAGAGTGGGAACATTGCTAAACAATCACTGTTTCCCTGTCCTTCCTTAAGGAGGAATAGGTAGAATTGTGGACCCTGTTGGGGTTCCACAGGACCTTAGTGATGAAACAGAGATTGTTAAGCTGGTTTGACTAATTAGAATTTTAACTTTCCATGCAATGCAAATTTACATCAGTGTTTATACATTTCTTTTGCTCACAGTGTGCTTTGTGTAAAGTCTATATCAAGTTTATATGCCATAAGTGTCGTTTGCCTTATGTAAAAAAAGAGAGGTCAACCTTGGTTTCAAAAAGTCTATTTATACAGCAAATAGGAAGCCATCACTCTTATCTCATCCCATTTGGACTACTAGCTCCTCAAATATCAGAAAGTCAAGTCAAGTGTCAGGCAATCTGAACTGTCACAAGTCCCTCAATTAGGTGTATCTCCTAAGCAAAGCACTGAATTGTCTGTGGCTTCCTATTAAATCTAACATGATATAATAGTCACCACCATAAAAAGTCAAAATCAGTTTCAGATCCTTCCATCAAGATAACAATTAATATCATTTAAGTAAGAATCATTTCCTCTTCTTAAAAATACTAGCTTCCTCCACATCTTTGAATCAAAGTCACTCCTGAAGTTATCGTTAATCTTATCAAATGGAAGATGATAGCCAGCTCTTTCAACATAATGACAATGGACTGTCTTATATATATTAGTGTAACGGCCATTATGTAAGTCATACAAGTAATTCAAATAAAAGTTATGATTACTGTTGACTCTCCTTTAATGAGAATGCTGCCCTTTATCCCAATACAACTGACACTCATTATTCTTTATGTATCAGCAATCTCCGCAATACTGTCAGAGTCAAGGTAGACAGACAGACAGACAGACAGACAGACAGACAGACAGACAGACAGACAGATAGATAGATAGATAGATAGATAGATAGATAGATAGATAGATAGATAGATAGATAGATAGATAGATAGATAGATAGATAGATAGATAGACTGTATTTGTCCCCAAGGGGAAATTAAAACTTTACCAAAAAACAAGAAAAGAAGTATATACATATACACTTGGCTGAATAAAAGAGCCACTTGTGTTGACAATCCCAGGCTTGTAGGTGGGAATAAGATGTGGTCAGATCTATTCTGTTTTGCTGAAGGTTTATGTGTAAAGGCATTGACATTCAAATACAGCAAGCCAGGCTTGTTGTGTCCACAAATCCAGCATGCTAAATGAAATTTGTTCATTCCGATGTCCTCCTGATTAAGTCAACAGCATTCTGAACTTGCCATTACTTACCATGTCATGTAAAAGTTCATCCAACTTATTTAAAAGTAATTGAACATTCCACATTTATGGAGCCAAGCCAGTTTGAAATACTTCCCACCTTACTTTTGTCCTGCTCCATATTCTTTTATTCTTCAGATGAGCTGCTCCTGCTAGGTGCAGCAGGCAACAATGTTCACAGTCCTACTCAGCTGAGTATGTGAACATTTCGTGCATCTCATTTTACATTCTTAGAGTCTCTTATATTCCCTGATGTTATAGATGTTGATTGGCTTTAGATTCTCCCGATTCTCTACTTACTCACTTTATGACAGCTTTCAAGTTCCCAGCTGGTCCAAAAGACAGCTGATATAGGCCATCCGCTCAGGTCTGTGTCTGCGATGATAGCGGTATATCTTTGATTTAAAAATCATTTACGATTAATATAAGATTAATTGTAATAAACCAAAGGCAAAATATTAATATTAATAATAATGAAATAAATTTGATAATAATCATAAAAAACAGAAAGTTGTCCCAAAACAGAGCAGGAGAGAGAGCTCATGTAAAAGGCAGTCACCAAATACATAGCAGCATTTAGAAAGTCTAAGTAATTGCCAAATTTACAAAAGATTACATTACTGCCAGCTATAATTAAGTGAGGACAGATGTTTCTTCTCCAAAAACAACCTGCCACTTGTAAATATTACTCCAATAAATTAATAGCCACTGTTTTCTGAATTTTAAAGTTACTTTTATCTATCTCCAATCTAAGGTCACTTTCATTTTCCAGAACATTATTGCATTTTGTTCCTCATTATTATCAAGATCATCTTAATTTCTCCCCAATTTATGTTCTTTATGAAGCCTCTTAAAGTCAAGATGAGTGCAAACTCTTCTAAAGTGAAGACCACTTCATCTCTGTAGGCATCAAGGTCAGTGCAGACATCAAAATAATCTTAATCTGTCAAGATCACAGGCAGCACTACCAGCTTTCATGAGCTCTTTATCTACTTGGGTCAGATAAACCACTGTCTGAATTAAGCATACTACTAACTCCCAAATATCAGAGATATTTCTGCAGATGTAAAGGTCATTTCAGTCTCTTAGAAAACAAAGTTCACTATGTAATGACTCGGTCCTGACATGCTGATCTCTACTGCTCACCTTCCTAACTTTAAGGCGAATGATAAAAAGGATTGGCCAATATCGCACCCTGAAGTGCCCCACTGTACGTCCCCTTTTGAAATGATCAGCTCAAACTGATGAATAAATTATATATACAGTATATAAAAAAACAGCTATAAGGCAACAAGCACTGAGAAGTATATTATACAAAAAAGAAAGGCATGGAGATGAAAAAGAGCAACAATCCCTTGGCCCAA
This sequence comes from Erpetoichthys calabaricus, assembly GCF_900747795.2. Classification (NCBI taxonomy): domain Eukaryota; kingdom Metazoa; phylum Chordata; class Cladistia; order Polypteriformes; family Polypteridae; genus Erpetoichthys; species Erpetoichthys calabaricus. Next base: position 115,785,126 of record NC_041406.2, on the reverse strand, counting down.
ACCACCAACCCAAAATATCCCCTATACGTGCAAATAAAAATATATACAGTGGAAAAATCACAACCATAGTCCCCTTCTGAAGTTCACACACAATTCCAAAGTTCCAGCCAACTGTTAACAGCAGGTGAATGAATGATTTGTAGAATGCCAGCCAACCCGAAAAAGTTGAAATCTTAACTGTAAAATGTTTCTGAGTAAGTTTGTGCCATTGTAAATGAAAGGACTTCATGGGCTCACTCGAGTCCGCTAGATAGAATGGAATGCAAAATGCACGTTCCTAGAGCGAATCTCTGACCTCCACCTAAACAGTCAGGTCTTTTGGAGATGAAGAACCTTTTCCCATTGCCCGGGCAGATGCTGATCAGTTTAGATTGGTCTTTTCTATCTTTTATCCTTGATGGCTATTCTAATTACCTTTTGAAAAACAACCCAATTTATTCAAATTCCACCAGAAAAAAGAAACTGGCTGTCCCTCCTTTCAGGGCGCTGCTGTCAATCACAGGCTGCATGGGCTATTTTAATACCAGCACAAGAAAACCAGGCAGACAGCAGAAAACACATAACATCTTTTTAAGCGGCAGCGCTGCAAGTTGCTATTGTCCATAAACTGATATTACTTGCAATTTTCCCTTTATAAAGTTTATTATAGACTACAAAAATGAAAAAGATTTTCAGCAAGGCCAAACACACTCTTGGTGAATCATAGTTACTGCCATCTCTCTAGAGGTCAAATTTACTCTCTTTAAGCCAAGGTCAGTGCCAATTCCCCTTAAAAGACAATCACTAATCCATTCCATACAAACAAGTCACATATTTCTAATTCTTTATCCATTTCTAATTGCACTCACGGCTAACATTTTCCATGTCAAGGTCACTAGCAGCTCTTTACAAGTGAAAGGCACTGTCAATTCTCCAGAAGTAAATGACCTACTCTGCTTATGTAAGGATCACTGCCTCCTCTCTGAACATTAATCTCACTATTCACTCTATGCCTTGTTTAAAGACATTGTTATGCTGGCAGACTTTTCTAATTCTCTTTAAAGTCCGTGAAAAGTCCCGATGGCCTGAAGTAGATGGGTGAGTGCAGCATGTGTGCTCGTAATCACCATAACATGTATAGTACATCACATCTTTACCCTGTGATCAAGCAGATGAGGAAGGTGTTCAGAAGCATACACACACTTAATATTTGCAGCAAGATGCATTTATGGGCAATAACACCTATGCCTCTCATCAGAGACATGCTTTAATATCCTCTTTTCAATCAATACAGCCTTTCTGAGCCATTATGAACTTGGCAAGATCTCCCATAAAAACCGCAAGTATTACATCACTGTCAAATGCAATGCTCTATGCTTAACACGCTCTGAAAGACAGATATTAATCCACAAGCCCGATTAACCATCAAATTTCTTGATTACTTTGAATATCACCTTAACAAGTGAATCAATTACTATTGACAACATACTGGATTAAAAAGTGTGCTCTTGTGCTTAAAAGAAATTAACCCCATTAGTACTTAGGATTTATCAATAACTGTATATTAAATAAAAAGCTAAATCTGGAGTCTCTATACTTGTAAATTTCATATAAGAATAAGTAATGAAAAGTCTTGAAGTGTCACGGTAATAAGCATTTCATTTCAGTAGCTACTTACTCTTGTCTTACAGTATATTACTAATCACTCAGTTTATACACTATTAGTACTGCTTTTCTATCTCCTCTGTTTAACTCCAGGATCTTCAGGGTTTCATAGACCCATTATCTCAAACCAGTCTCACTCCCCTCTCTAATACATTATTGTTTTCCTCAGGCATTATAGGCTAAACGAATCAAAAATATCCATTTTCATACATTGTCATGAAGGGATCCTGTCATAAGATAGCAAAGACAATAATTTATCCACATTATCCCACACAATTCCTCTCTAAACCCTCATTTTGATTAGTAACATGACAAACTTTTCTTAGATATGACAACCAATGGAAGTGAACCATGGCCTGCTTGTGCCATTCTTTTGCTCTGACTTCAAACTTGATAGAAATACAAACTTATCCATCACATGAAGACATTCTAGTCTCTGGATTGGCTAGGATCAATTAATGCATATTTGCAGGAAACCATAGTAGACTAGTCTGTCAGTTTTTGCAGTCATCTCAGTTTAGAGATTATTATCTAGTAGCTATGCTCCCGTAAAGCCTGCTTTTCACACTGAAGGCGACTCTCAGTGTGCCATTTATGTCTTTTCTCCTCGTGTGTCTCACACTCCCACTTTTTATTTCGATCACATCACCAAAAACAACTGACCAACCACACTAAAGCCAAACAGACCAATCAGATTGCTCTGAGGGACACACACAGACCTTACTTAGTGTTTTATTCTATAGTAGATAGATTCATCTTTTGCAAATTAAAAATAATAAGAGATTTAAAATACTGAGACATAAATTAGGTTTCTACATTTATTCATTTTCTTTACCTTCTTATACAATTCAGGATTGGCTGCATCAGGTGCAAAGAAGGAATGAACCTCTGATAGGATGCCTTCATATAATGCATTCACCCTTTTGTAATGTAGGCATATATTGAAACTGAAACTTTCAAAAGTTAAAACAATTTCATATGATGGTTTCTGTATCCTCTGAAACTGTAACTGTTCTTACCTTGATCAATTTGCATGAGTTCTGCTTCTTTATCAGTTTTTTGCCTTTTATACAGGATGTTGATATTATCAATTTAGATAATAACATCCATCCATCCATCCATTTTCCAACCCGCTGAATCCGAACACAGGGTCACGGGGGTCTGCTGGAGCCAATCCCAGCCAACACAGGGCACAAGGCAGGAAACAATCCTGGGCGGGGTGCCAACCCACCGCAGGACACACACAAGCACACCCACACACCAAGCACACACTAGGGCCAATTTAGAATCGCCAATCCACCTAACCGGCATGTCTTTGGACTGTGGGAGGAAACCGGAGTGCCCGGAGGAAACCCACGCAGACACGGGGAGAACATGCAAACTCCACGCAGGGAGGACCCAGGAAGCGAACCCGGGTCCTCAGGTCTCCCAACTGCGAGGCAGCAGCGCTACCCACTGCGCCACCAGATAATAACATACATGCATCTATTATCAGACACACTTAGTATTCTTCAGTGTTTTAGTTGCAGTCATTTCCCAGAATCATCCACCAAGGCAAGAATCAACCCAGTATGGGTTGCCGGTAAATTGCATGAGTTATTTATAAAAAAGAGATTGGGACCATGCACTGATATGGCGCACTGACGCACCTACCATATGACAAATCACATCAGGATCCCAGATTAGGACCAGAGCACAGCTGTGCAACAACTCACTACCACACTAGTTCAAATGGAATGGTGTGAGGATTTTTTTTTGCAGTAGCTAGAGTGTAAATACCACCTAGTTTTAGAAAACTCTACCACCAAGTTTTCCCTGCAAGTTGGAGGATCTGTTTGCAGGGCAGGATGCAGGTTAACATTTTTCCCAGGACAGAGCAATTGCAGGTTAAGAACCTTGATCAAGGACCCAATGAGGCTGAATCACTTCTGGCATTTGCGGGACCTTTGAAAATATTAAAGTAAAGTAATTGGAGATGAGGATATATGTTCCTAACATAATTCAAATTCTCATACCCATTTTAGGGTGCAATGGAGGCTCAGTGGTAGCACATTTATTGCAACAAGGAAACCAGAATTCATGTCCAAGGTGCTCTAAGTGTGGAGTTTACATGTTTGCTATGGTACCACAGTCCAAAGACATGCACATTAGGTGGATAGGTGATGTTGAATTGGCTCTTATTATGTGTGAGTTCACTAATTAATAGACTGGTGTCCCATCCTGGGATTGCAGTTTTAGCTTCTCAATGACCCTGATCTGGGTAACCAGATTTAGAAAATGAAAAGTTGGATGGATATCCATTCTGCCTAATTTAGAGTTGCAGGATGCAAGTCAGAAAGTAATCTTGGACTAAGTACCAATCCATTGCACGGCCAACTCATATGCACACTCACATTCATCTGGAGCCAATTTAAAACTAGCAATCAACCTAACATAGTTGTCATTGGGGGTGTGGGAAGGAAGCTGGGGCATCATGCATATCGCAGTGTGTAGAATTCACACTAAAACATGGTGTACGGACAAAGGTGGAAATGTGCATACGCACAAAAAAATTCAGATGCACAAAACCGTCCATAAGCCAACTTCCATGCACTTCCACTACATAAATCCCAGTCATATATTTTAATATGCAATATTATTTTAATATGTAAATCAATATAAATAGCCCCCTAAGTTTAGCGTTCTGTGAAAAGACAATGGCAAAAGCATAGGGAAAACAGAAGAATTTCAGTGAATACCAAGTGGAGGCAAGGAAAAACATACTATATGTTGGTTTAAACAACAAAAGAAAGTTGATTGAGTGACAGAGTGATGGAGAAACTCGAAAGTTCAAGTTCAGATCATGGCACACTGCCCAAAATAAAAAAGAAGTGGTTAGATTAAAAAAAGAAAAGAAAAAAATAGGGACACAGTTAAAAAAGGGTCAAAATGTCAACTTCAATCTTGTAGTTTATTTTGTCATTAAAGTAGAACATTATAAACGTCATCTTAATTAGTATATCATTTAATATACTAGTTTCTCGTATCTCATCTTAACTAAAATAGCATGTCAAATGCTTCATATTCTATGTGTTCTTCTATGAACTCTGTATGTGAATCACTATGTGCTTCTTAAACGGGCATTCTCTTACGCCAACAGGACACAGAATACATTACATTCGTGATATTTCAGCTCTCTAAACAATTTAAATACTAAGATGTATACTTGATATAATTTTCAGGATGATAGGAAATAAAGCATGTATTAAACATGGGGCCACAGTGGCGCAGTAGTAGCGCAGTGCTGGCGCTCCATCCAGAGATTGTTCCTGCCACCCGCAAGATGCTTGCTGTGCCGTGCAGAACCCTTGATTAAATAATTTATTGCAACATTACTATCTCTTTCAAATGTATGTGAGATATGACCGGTCATTCATCCCGGCCAATACCCCCAGGCCGCTTAGTGGAGCCCTCCTTGCAGCATGGAGGTGCCCTGAATGCCAGCAGGGAGTTATGGACAACGGAGTTTTTATGCACAGTCCTGCTGGCTACCATGGGGACCGCCAGGAGTCGCTGCAGGGAGACACAAGGAAATCTATTTTCCTTACACCCCGGAAGTACGTCACAGTCACATGGACAGAAGGAATGACGTGCTTCCGGGATGAAAAAGAAGAGTTTTTGATCTGACCCGGAAGTGCTAAGAAGTCACATGGACTGAGGGTTCAGAAGCACTTCCGGGTCATGGACTATAAAGGATTGTGGGAAATCCCAGATGGACGAGCTGAGTTGGGAGGCAGGGTGGCTAAGCATCTGGGAGTGGAGGATTATTTATTGGGCTATTGTTTATTGGAGATTTGTGGAGTGGTGGTGCTTTGTGTACTTATTTATAATAATAAATTAAATATTTGGACTTTTATCTGGTGTCTGATGTATTGTCCAAGGGTTCAAGGTAGCGAGAACGCCCCTATTTGTCACAGTTGCTCTGCCTTGCCTTCTTCTTCCCCATTACGTCCTTGGTAAATCGGGGTTTCTGGTGATTTTTCCCATGTGTCGTGACGCTGTCTTCTCGGGGTATTCTGTCCACAGTAAATTTTTTCCAGGTCCTCTGCGAAACCGACGGCCAGAGAATCCTGCCAGCTACGCCAACTGTGACAGATAGGGGCGCTCTCGTTCCCTTGAACCCTCGGACAATACGTCAGACACCAGATAAAAGTCCAAATATTGAATTCATTATTATAAATAAGTGCACAAAGCACCACCACTCCACAAATCTCCAATAAACGATAGCCCAATAAACAATCCTCCACTCCCATGCTGTGCTGTGCATAAAAACTTTGTTGTCCATAACTCCCTGCTGGCAATTGGGGCACCTCCATGCTGCAAGGATGGCTCCATCTAGAGGCCTGGGGGTATTGGCCAGGATGAATGACCGGCCATGTCTCACACGTACTAACCTCCAATTCCTGTCATTCCTTCTCTTTCTCCAAGTAACCAATCGCCACACAATCAGCTCTGTAATAAATGTCAAATCATCTGCAAGCTTAGAACATCAATTCTTCAAAATGTTTAAGGAACATTGAAATATCTTCATAGTACATGTTTAATTATTTCCACCATCTATCCATCCAGGGTTGTGAAAATCCCAGCAAGCATACAGCACAAGGCAGGAACAATCCCTCAATGAAGTTAAAAATTTATCTGTATAATGTAATATACATACTTTACTGCATTTCATCTTAAAAATGATATCAAAATCTCCAGGAAGATAGCGCTTGGAATCTAAATCGAATTAGAAGTCAGTTGTTATCATCTGTAAATTTGCGCTTTCTTCTATTGAATTGAGTTGAATTCCTTTATTGTTATTGTATGGTACAAAGATTTTCAATATGCAAATCCTTCATAAACTTATTTTCCTAAAAAATGATAAAATAACAATAATAATAAAATAACAATAATATGATAAAAAAAAACAATGAAAAATATACAACATGTAAGCATAAGTGGCTCATGTTGTGCAATATTACAACTGCAGTGCAAGTTTAAAGTGAGGTAATTGTACTTATAACTACAAACAGTTCTATTGGGAGCACTTGATGGACTGATTGAGTGTGTTTAGAGCTTCATGAAACTACTTCTGAGCCTTCAGGTCCCAACAGGAAAGGCTCTGAAGCATTTGACATATGGGAGAAGGTCAAAGAGACTGTGCGCATGGCCAAGGCAGCGTCTGCTTGATGCTGTATCCCGATAATCCTTCAGTGTATTTGATAAAGCCGCGTCAGGGATGTGAATCTAAAAAGTAAAGGGAAACCACACAGGAACAGTAGCACTGCTGTGACGTTGGGTGCCTCCAGTTTTCAAAACCAAGCTGAAAACTTGCATATGCACAGGTTAAGGCTGGTGTGAGAATGTGCGTGGCTTTACACCAAGTTTAGTTTTTATAAATCGAGATGTGAGTGTGGAAATAGGCATACGCAACATTTTTGTGCGTACGCACCATTTACACATGAGGCCCCAGGAGTACTCAGAAGGAAAACCAATGCAGACTTATAGAGAATGTTAAAACTCAACATGGACAATTCCTGGGAGTGTATTCAAACACCCTGGGAAAAGGATTAGTGCGGCATCAGTACTAAACTTTGTGCTACACAGGTATAATTTATATGACATTAAAATAGTAGTGTAATATAAAAAGATTTTTTATGTTATTCGTAAAAATTGACAGTTTATCATCAATAAATATAGACATGTGAAAGGTAAGTACACCTTTTTCAATTTAATAGTTTTAACATATCTGGACTTCACTAACAATCTTGTACTCCTCAATATGGTCTAAAGTTAGGTAGATCTAACCTTAGATGACAGAGAACACAATGGATTTTACTTTGTCATTTTGTATTCAACAAAAAGAAAAAATAACCAACATGTAAAAGTTATATGACTAGATGATTGTTTCTTATATACTAAAAGAGGATGTACTTAATTTTTAGTAAATGTATTAGTGCTTGGATAGCCTTATTCTAATTCAGCACTGTGTAAGTCTGGAGCATTACTGGTAGTACTGAACACAAGGAAGTACAACACTGATTGATTACCTCATAATTATAGCAGAAATATCCCACATTGCCTGGCTACATTTAATAATTTAGTAGCTCTACTGGATGCACACAAATACATCTTTGGTTATGCCCATCTGAAGTAGTGCTAATATACAACTCTAAGGAATAATAACAATAATATATTCACATAATTTTAAACCAGTATCTTTAGGAGTTTGTGAGCTCACTCTTTCATTGGCACACGGAGACAGACTCTTACTGGTAATTTTACTTGCTAACCATGTAAAACTATCTAGCAGTATGCAATGAGGTTCATAGCTATGATGTTGAGTCCCATCAGCCCTGATTAACAACACTGAAAAGTGTTCCAGTTAATGATTGATTCACCATTAACCATTTGTTTTCTATAGTACACAGAATAGAATGATGAAAACATTGGCTGCACAACAACTCTACTTAATGAGAGTCCTGAATCCCTCCAATACTTTGTTCATTATTTCAGAATCAGACTGTTATGCATAGCCTATTGCCAGGAAATTATGCCTTAGAAAGAACAAGTTGGTCTGAATATTTGGTTCCTTGCTCAGATTTTCAAATGGGTGTAGGTACTTGATTTGATATAGTACATGTCTACATGAGAATCCTATTCATTTTGTTCCAGATAGGGGAATCTTCCCACAAAACAAAAGTCATCTCAAACTGGTTTCATGGAATGTGTTCAGTGTTCTTTAGTGGTCTTTCTAGTAACCAGATCTGAATCTAATAGAACACCTTCGCAGCTGAGAAATCTGCAAAAATAGAGTAATGCAATCATGTCAACATGGACCAGAATCTGAAAGGAAATGTTTCCTGCATATTGTGGAATAAAAGCCATGAGAGAATTGAGAGAGTTGTGAGAGTATACAGTGTTCCTGTATACCCATGTAACAGAAGCATATTAAACAGTGTCACACACATGCAATTAGGAGGAATCTTAGTGGACCAAGTGGAGGTAATTACCAGCCAGGCCAGGGGGTTGCAGGGTATGCTAAACCTACTTATGTTGTCTCTGCAGGCCAAATACGGGAAAACCTACCTGATTTAACATCAACAATGTCACTTCCGGCCCCGGCACCAAGACTAATGTCACATTCTGGTTCCGGCATCAAGAATACATAACTTCCGGTTTTGGCTTTTAAAGCCACCATCATTTCACAACTCAAATCAGTTCAGTGTGGAACTCAACGTATGCACATCAGTGCCTATTTCAAAACCCTTTTGCAGCCAGGGACAATATACGGGTGGCTGCCCCAAACCTTTTTCGTGTGTTGAGACTAATTCTTTCACAACAGATGGTCAGCGTATATGAGCAATGATCATGAATTGTGAGTAGAGTAGGACAGGCTAAGGTTTAAATGTGCTGTTGAAATAAGGCTTCTCTGCAGTTACTTCAATTGCTTTCCATGACAGACTGAGGAGGTATTAATCCAAATGGACATCATGGCGGAGATTGCCACTACTGTAGGTCAAAGGTCTGGGCATGTACTGAGAATCCATTCTAGGTGTCAAATACATAAGGTGGATGCTGTGGCAGGCAGCACTGATGTAATTATACAATATTGTAAAAAACCTGGCAATGCATGGAATCTTCTGTTTTTGGGGATAATTAAGCCTAGCCGACTCTGCTCAGTTTATTGCCATAGAAACCCTCACCACAATAACCAAGCCAGATAATGAATGGATGTTTTTAATATTTAATACATTTTTATTCTTCTTCTTGACTTATGGTAGGTCAAGTACATGGATGTCCCTACCTTCCCACATGACTGCATAATATTTACATTGCATTCTGATCACCCCAGTGACATTTACTGTTTGTTTTCGTGAGCAATACATTAAATAGTCAGAGAAAGTGATCTGAGCAGAGCACAATGTAAACACAGAAATGCAGGTGAAATCAAATAGCCGGGTTAATAGCGGTCTCCACAAGCTCACTTACAGAGAACACTTGAAGGTAATGACTGTGTTAGCACTAGATGGGGTGACTTTGCTCTCTTGAGATGATGCTGCCTGTAGTGGTGGGGAGCGGCGAACCAAACCGATGCAATAATGCTACGATCCCAACGATTTTTGAAATTATATGCTGTGTCCTCCACAAGTACCCTGCTGATTTATGCTAGATTGTAATCAAAATTGTTTAAAGTCACCACACGCTTCCAGAGCAGAGAGTTCTTGTCATACTGCGCATAGTGCTAACTGCTCCTTTTTTTAATGGTGGCATGTTTGCTGCCTAACAGTAAGCGAGACAAGCAGAATGTACTGTACTCGTTACTTCTTTTCTAGTTTAGGTGTCTCAACTTTCTTGAAAAGCGGCACTTCTGTGCAAATACATAGGACTGCTGCCACAGACTGTTAAAAGATGACAGCAGTACGGATTTTTTGGCATTATGACTTCTCCAAGATGTCAGAATCTTTAGCTACGTTCTCCAAGCACTTTATCATTTAAAAAAAAAGCTTTGGTGGCTAAAGCAAAAGACACAGCACAGATTTCTCTCATATGACATGCAGAAACTCCTGCTGATTTGTTTATTTTACGTCTGCAAGAATTTAAACCCAATCAGCAAGATATAATACAAATGATCATAAGCTACTGACCAACTGGAAATTGGGTGCAAGCCACAGAATGGTAACACAATGCCTGTTAAAAGAACTCTGGTGGCTTCAGAATGAAAGCTTTCCCTAAAAAAGAAGATATGTTTTCACTTATGACTTCAGCCTAATTAACATGTCTCACAATCATGGATACGTTTGACATGGCCAGTGACACACAGAAGCCAATGCAGTACTCCACAGTGTAGGTTTATACTGGCCTTATTGTCATGTGTACAGAATACAGGGAATTCAATATCAGGGCCTATCTGTGTTCAAAAGGCCCTCATTTTTAAATCTATTTCTGAAAGGGAAATTCACCCTTTTTGACATATGGCCTGGTTATCTTATCTAGAGGGGTGAATAGTAGAATTGGAGAGCAAAAACAGAAAAGTCAAGAGTGGTAAATTCCTGGGAGTCTCCTGGAGGCTACTGGATCTTGGAAGACATTATACTGTACAGAGAAGCACACAGTAAAATCAGATTAATCAAGAGCTGAGTACGAAAAACATGATGGAAAGCCGTTTTAAAAAAGGAAACACTGTGTGCTTTCTTGCCTGAGGTAGTAGAGCCACTTGGAAACAAACTGAAAAGGAGGAACAGATTCAAGGAGGAGGAGATATTCCAGGAAGTGGAGGCTGGTAAGTGCCAATGCTAACATATGTAGCAGCAGGGATCTTACACCCAGGAAAATTATTAAATAAAACTGTGAAATCGCTCCTCCTCTTCTTTTGAGCCCGTAAGTGTTGCAAAAGAAGCAATTTGCATGTGAGAAAAAAAGGGGAAACGTATTTTATTTCTGATTTGATCTGATTTTTTTTTTCATTTCTGATTTTGTACTATAATTTATTAAATTTCATGTTCCAGTTCCAGAGTACAGTGAAAATCGCACTTATATATCTGACGAATATGCATCATGACACCACTCTCTGGCCCCATGATTATCAAATATTACTAGTCAAATGTGGACTTTACCTTGCAGCCTCTGGAATCTTCCTTTTCAAAAAGTGATATGAAGTAATGTGAACATCTCAAAGATATTGGGTGATTGTTGTATAAAGCCATAATTGTTGCCATTGCTATAAATCAAAATGGAAAGGCAGAATATGTATGCCATTATTTAATAGCAAACCTTACTGTATAAGAGTTGAGGACATTGCGGTGCAGTGGTTAGTGCTCCTGTCTCACAGTTGCAGGAAACTAAGTATGAATTCCAGTGTCTTGAGGATTTGTGAAAAGGCTCACTGAGTCCCTGTAATAAGAAGCTAACTTCAGGGTTTCAGTGTTAAATTTTCAAGAAAATAAAGAATTTATGATATATCATACAAATATTGTTGAATCTTTGATTATTAATTAGACAGTAAGCTCAACAGTAAATGACTTTAAGGTGAGTGCATTGTCCATTATTGCAAAGCTGTGGCGTCCAGTACACAGCCACTGTCTTGTCAAACGTAACGATGGCTACGTTCACAAAGTTTCTCAGAGACAGGCGCCACTGTGAAGCTGCTTAATTACTCAAGATGAATGCCCTTGACAAGAAACATATCACCGTAAAGCCAAATAATTGAGGCTCTTTTAATTTTAGTTTTCAATTTATCCATGAAATATACACTCATTAATCATACGTGTCATCCAAAATAAATGTTAATTTCGCTTAGCGCACTGTTGCGCAGAGCGTGATTAAAGCAGATTTCCTTTTTCGCATACACTTTTATCCAAGAGGTTAAAAAGAATGCATGTCAGAGTCCAACGTAATAATACAAGTGTACATATCTATCTAAATGCAAATGCCCCATCTGTATTTGGCTGAGACTGTGATATGGGAAACAGTGAGGGGTGGGGGGTTCATCCCAAGCAAAAGAAAACACGGACCGTTGATCACACCTCAATCCTACCATGCCACCATGAGTTCTTTCTTTAATTTAATTAATCATTTGCTAATTATTTATATAGCCCTTTAACCAGTAAGAACCATCCAAATCTACAGCATATTGCAACTAGGACGTTACTGACTATATTGCTCTAACCTGACATGTACAGTAAGGGGATTTAAGGAATCACTGGTACTGCAAGTGAAATGTTGTAACACTATACCCACCCTCTCCAGGCAATTTGTTCATGCTAAATTACCCTCAACTAATATTTATATTCACACTAGAAGTAGGCAATCTGACACTGGACTCACGTATTATATCCTGCCTTTCAGACAATCAGTAAATCAGTGTTTTTTCTTATATGTTGTCTTTCAAACCAGCACCAGTATAGAAACAGTTTAAAAGTTTGGTGTGCAAATAAAACAAACTCTGTGTTTTTCTGGTGTTGCCTATTTATACATTGCTGTCAAAGGCTCACCATCTAAAACTGTCACTTTTTTTGCCAAAAACAAATTTTTAGCTGTTTTCATATACAAAACTTCCCATTGAACTCAAAACATATTGGAGTTTGCACACATTTAAAGAACCAACGATTTGATCACCCTCGGGATTTTGTTATTTGTTATTCTATATATGAGACCAAAGTAAACATTTTCCAAAAATCGCCCACTGGTATAAAGTACAATGTATAACATGCCCTAATATAAGTGCTTGAGTTCCAGATCAGAAATAAAATACTGTATTTCTAACAAAATGTCCCCCATTAATCATGGTCATTCATGCTGAGGTCAGGAAAAGTCTTGTTTAAAAAAAGAAAATTGAATTTTAAATAGTTATAGTTTTGAAATGCTCCTGACTTACTCTCCTTTCCTTGTTACTGTCATGAACTTTGCCCACAAGCCCTTATTCACATGTTACACAACCTTTATATTCTCCTCATGACATTTATTTCAATTATTTACTCACTACAGCTAGTAGTAGTATTATGCCAAACCCCAAGGTTTAAGGAGCATTAATCAATTGTCAATCAAACAATAAATCAACCTTTTCAAACTGAACCTGAAAACAAGATGCCATATTCCACATTTTTAACATAAGTTAAGAAAACTTTCTGGATCTTCTGTCTACTCCATTCTGAATTGGAACCTCCTTCTAAATTGTTCTGATCATGCTATCTTTACTCTTACATTACCTGGACAATTAGATAAGGCAGTCAAGCTATGCAGTGCAACAAAATTCAGATGCATCTTAAATGAGTTACACTCAAATTCTTTATAGCAGTAACATAAGATTTTTAAACTTGCTTAATCCAAATGAGGGTTGTGGTGGGCCTGAACTTAGCACTGAGTGCTGGCCAGGAAGCAACTCTGTATAGGACACAAGTCCATTTCAGGGCCCACTCACTCACACCCACTCACATTCAGAGAGGTCCAACTTAGAATCGACAATTAACTCAACTTGTATGTCTTTGGGGTGTGGAAGAATGCTTAAAAACATCTGGCAAGGCCTTTCTGTAGATCAATAGAGTATTGACTGGTTGAGAAATTCAATCACCATCCCTTTCAGATTTTTACACTCTTTAAACCTACTGCACATCTCTCACCTGCATACCATCCTATAACCACTTTTACAAAAGTCAAAAAATGCAGAAACGTTCTTCTGATTGCTCCAAGTATAAGGATCTGGCAGTGCTGGCTACACATAATTCGGGTTTGTTTTCCCATTATTTATGCCTCTAAATATACATGTGAGGCTCAATGTGATTGAACTGTGATGGTAGCACAGGTAAAAGTCTCTGTTCTTAGCTCCCAGAAGAGATATTAGCCGTTCTGTCAAATACTCTAGTTTCTTATAAATCAGAAAAAAGTCCACTGTGCCACACCAGGCTCTACCTTCTGTTTTACTTGGACAATGAAGGGTAGTGATAAGGCCCAGCATCAAGTAACATTAATCCAAAAGAAATTCAATTAATATACGATGTTTAAAATGTGTGAATGCAAAAACAAGCCCTGCATTATGGAAGGTCTTGTGGGAAAATTCAAATACCTGGCTACAAGACTGAAGACATCACATTCAATCTCATCTTTTTATCAGCTTGAAACACAATCACTTTAAAAATAACTCAAAAATTACAGGACTGACTAGAACGAGGAGATCATGGCACTGTAAACTAAGTAAAAATGTACACTTCCATCCATTTTTCCATCCATTACGAAACTTGCTAAATCCATTTCAAGGGCAGAGCACTGACAGGTACCAGCAGTATACAATTGTAGAGCGCTTGTAAATATAACCCAATTTTTATCTATGAATATAACCTCAAATACTGCACAAGTCACACAATACGGCAAGCACCTTGCATCACACACCATAGACTGGGCTTAAGAACTTCTACTTACACCTCTGATTCATCCCAGGAAATACAGGTGTAGTTTGTGGTACCCTGTGAAGAAGAGGCAAAGGAATCAGTCTTCATTTCATGTAGCACTTTTCATAAGCCCCACAAGGCACTTTTCAAAGTTCAAATGCAAAATACATGAGCCTATTGGACACTCAGAGCACCTGACTGATATAGTGGTGAAAATGCAGCCTTTAAAAGACGGGTTCAGAAAACAGAAAATCTATTACTAAACTATTTCAGTTCAGAAGACACACTTAAATTATTACTCTTCTGCAGTAGTAGCCCCTTAAATACTATCATCCAACCTGATTACCTTGGTATAATTATCTTTATTGTATAGTTTTAACCCTTCTAATTCAAAAGAGATTTCTTTCAAAGAGGCAAAATAAAGAGCCTCTCCTACTACTAAGTCTGCTTTTGCTAATTCAATGGACTGCAACATGTCAGGTGTTTCTGTCACTGAAATATTACGTATTGGGCTTTCTTGGTGATATACTTGAGTGATTCTGCTTTCTTTTCTCCAGAACCGATACAATTATTGATCAGACATGACTTCCATGATGTTGCTAGCTTTTGACTGTTGCTGCTGGGCTGTAGGACTTGTTTTGGTGACATTTAGTCTTACACTCCTACTTTGGTATTTTTCATTTCAGTAGCCATCCTTGGAACATCAAATGCCAGGTACCACAGCTATTAGCATCAGTGACATAATCCAGTTTAAAAAAAAATAGTAACCATTCCACTGTGGTGAAAATAATAATGTGAAATGCAAAAATGTCACAAGTGGGAATTAGGGCACAGATTCTGTTCAAAATATCACCAGGTTTTACTTTGCCCTTAAGTCAGTAAGGTTTTTTTTTTTTGGAACCCAAACAAGCGCTATCTTCCTTCTTGCCCTTTAATTGTTTCAGTTCTCATGTTTGCAGACAGAAATGAGTACACCTTGCAATTTATGCATCCTTTTATTGTTGGGAATATGGCGTATTGCTTAAGACATGCATGTGCAGAATACTAATCAGCTTTGCACAGTATACTATTTCAACAGACCTAATTGCTTGTGGGACATGCTGTGTCACATGGATGCATGTAAGTTATCTGTGCACATATTTATCTGTGTTCAAGGTTGAGATACTGAGTTGACAACTATCCCCAAAAACGTTTAACAGGAGCAGAGTAATATTAATAAGCATGAAGATATTTTCATTTTCACTTTCATTGAAGGATAAAAAAAAACCAAAGAAATAAACTTACATTATAAAGATGGGAAAACTCGATCTCCAGAGGAATAGGCAGGCTGCTTGGAGTTGGCTTGACAGTCACTGTGACAACCTTTGAGTTTAGAATTGTGCTGTTTCTGTCCAAAAAGAAGATCAATAATTTAATGTTCTAATATTAAGCCAAACTGCCCTGTCATCCTCAAACAGGAAAGGTTTTTGTAAAATGTCAAATATGACCATTCCAGAAGTCACCTTGAAAACTATTCTCTCATACACAGGCTGATGAAAGATTCAGTACTTTAGATCAGGCATGCATGCAGATAATTATGTGCCTGCCACTGCTTCTTTCTCTCTTGAGCTAATGCAGACACTGTAAATCAAACCAACCCAAACACGACCTGATGAGATATTTACCAGTTAGAAACATTTTTGTTACGGTACATTAATTACAAGTAAAATTTGTTTAATTGAAGTCATACAGAAAATGAACCTAATTATATAATCATTTAACTCTGACAAATCCAATACAGACTAAGAACTTTTGCAGCCAGTCATTGCACAATTAGTTCATACATGAGTTCAGTTTTATGATTAATGTTCTTAAAGTAAACATTAAAAATAGAAGGGCTTCAGTTTTAGGACAGAGAAGATCATACACACAAAACCAATTGGTGTTTAAAGGTGACAGGTAACCGGACACTTTAATTTATTTAGCAGTATTCAATGCTAGGAAAAGAGTACCATCTAAGAGAGCATAATTAAACACAACTTTTGGTACATTTCAGTGTTCATTCTGTCGGAGTAGAGTCTGCTCAAACAAACCAAATGTATTTCAAATAATATAATATAATATAATATAATATAATATAATATAATATAATATAATATAATATAATATAATATAATATAATATAATATAATATATGACTGCAGGATGGAAAAATGATTAGCACTACTGGCATCTCCAGCCTAGTGGGGTCAAAATCAGCACTGTATTCTGGAAGATTCTGCCTTGACAAAATTATTTTGGTATCTTTATTCTTGTCAATCAAGGCTTATTCATTAATACATGTATTGCATATGCAAACATCATTCAGTTTTGCTCAGTATATTATTTGATCAAACCTAATTACTTGCAGGACAGATTGCATCATATGAATGTTACGAATGTATGTAGCCTATCTGTGTACATATTTATCAATGCACAAGCAACAAAGCCCATTGTTCAGCCTACTTTGCCCAGCTTACAACTAGATTTCTATGATAATCCTTTTACATGCACTTTTTAATGTTTAGGATGAGTTACTGAGTTGAACAGTATTCCCCCAAACCAAATATACTTCTCTTTTTCTTTTTTTCCCAAAGAACTAGGGGGCCCTGCCCCCTGCTCGCTTCGCTCGCCAACCCCCGGGTGGCCGCTTCACACTAGCTACTTCGTGGCTCTGCCACTCGCGTATGGGAAAGCAGATGTAAAATTTAAACAGATTGTTATTTTCATGAGAATTGCTACATATGCATAATAGACCTAAATATTTCAAAGTACAGCGAGTAATTAGACAACGCAACGTATAACTGCTTGTGAGTAAATATCATTTCTTTCTCTCTAATAAATAAACAACTTTTTTGAATGTTTGTCCCTGTGATTTGTTAATTGTCATAGCAAAAGCTATTCTAACAGGAAACTGTAAACGTTTTAATACGAATGGCATATCAAGATCTCCTTTGGTGTCTAATGTTTTCCTACATTATCTTCTTGTCACCTGTTAAAATTTTACATGTCAGAATTGTCCAACCAATTTTGAATACAACTAATCTTGTCCTACTGCATAGCCCAACACTCATAAATAAATTACGCAATAACATTACGATACATCCTTCTTTCAACAGTAATTCGGCCGGTGGAAGACCGGACAGTGTTAACGGTTTTAGATATTCTACGGGATACTGTAAGGTGATGTTTTCATCTTCCACACAATCACCACCAACTCTTTCAGCACAGTCTATTGATATGCATTTAACCAATTTGCTGTGTAACCAATTGACAATTTTCACGTAAATTCATTTAACTTCATCGTTTCTTGGTGCTAGGATTGCCTATGTACTCATTTCTTCTGTTAATAACCCTTCGGGATGAAATTCTTCATTAACATTTGGAGATAATAAGTCTTCTTTTATTGGGAACTTAAAGTGAGGAAAATGTAAAAATTTATAAGAGCTGAGAGCTCAGGAACTGTGTCTGACAAAAACATTCACACGAATGAGAGGTGAGAGGACCGTGGGTGTGTTAACTGTTAACTGTTAGCTGTAAATGGATGAGAGAAGGGTGGGACTTGATTAAATCTTTCGGCAATAGTCTTGTCTTGTGGGACTTCAAAAAAACTCTTGGAAATAGTCTTGTCTTGTCTCGATATTTTTTTTTATAATAGAGCGATAGGTTCACAGTCTAGCTAAGCAAATGTATTTAAAATATGGAATGTAATGAAAAACCCTAGGTAAAATATTTTAATTTCAAATAGGGACAAAAGGTTTTCCTTACCTTTGCAAAGCAAGAATGCCTCCTAGGTTCTTGTACAAAACAATACCAACCACGTAAATTGAGGTGTCGTCTGCCTCTGAAAAAATAATGATATCATAGTGAATTAAAGTTTCAAATTATCTTGTAAATCCATGTTAATCTGAACAGAGAATAAGAGTTTAATATGGCAGAATCAGAACCAAAACAAAGTGGCCCAGCCGAGTGTGTCAGAAGTCACATTCGTGTCTATACACTTATTCACACTAGGCTGATTTTGGAATTTATTTGGAAATAAATTATACATGAGGACAAAGAACCAGAGAACCTACAAAAACAACAACAACAACAATAATAATAAATAATAATAATAATAATAATAATAATAATAATAATGTAATTCTAAACAAGATAAGTGGATTAGCATATTAATGGTTGGTTGAAAAATAAAAACAGACAAAAGCTCAGATAAATCAAGGTGAAAGACAAGGGGAAACGTATTATCACTGAATTGAATCCATTTGCTACTTTACATTTTAGCTGAAAGAAAGCAGTCTAAAGAAAAAGGAAGAGTGTAATAATTACTGCTTGATTAAACACAATACATGTCACAACTCTTCATGCCTTTATTTATAAAAGTTTAGGAGTCTCCGTGAATTTACTCTTTGTTGGCATGAAATTTGGAAACCTTGTGAACCTTTTCTTCAAGCCAAAGCTTCAATTTTGTCCAAATCCAAGACACACAATTAAAAAACATATAAGAATCAAATGATTGTGAGGTTACTGTGGCATTCGCCCAATTCAGTGAATGAATAAAGTTCCAGTTTTTAAGAGGTAGAGAGGGGAAAAGAAATGCCCCTTGCTTTAAAGTCACATTCTGACCGGAGGCTGTATACTGAATGAGATGCCAGAGAGTCAGACAAGCATCTGGTGTAATCTCTTCACATATCTTTTTATGAGATTTCATCTCCTGTTCATTTTATTGATTCCTGCTTCAAGCTGGAGACATTTTTTTAAAACTCTGAATAAAAAGCAAGAATCTCAAACATCAGCTAAAAGATTTGAATGCAAATGAAACAGATGGCCATGCTATGAAGGGACACTTGCCATCTTGGTGAGGAATGTATTATTATAGAGTTTTTTTCTTTTTATTTGTGAACACTTGGACTGGTTTCTTCGGCTGCCACATAAAGATTTTGAAATGTGTCAACGTCTCTTCAAATAGCCGCAAATATAAGATGTTGTATCCTGCCCTAGTTGTGACACCTTCTCTCATGATCCATCAACATATTCCTTTAGTGTTTCACAAAGTAAATCACCATACTGATAACATGAAAATGGAAACAAATGAAGAATCCTGTACACTAAGGTTATGCTGTTTTGTTTCTCAAATGACCACCAGTAGATATTATAGTAACACGATGGGCCAAAGCTGTTATTTTCCTCTGCAGGCTATAGGACTGGAAATCAAACCAGAAGGCTGTCCTGTTTCTGCCTGCTTGAACCCAAGAAACTCATGTGAACTTACTGCCTTTCAGTTTAAAAAATGCATGTAAACCAATGCAATGTGCACACTTTTCAAGTATGGATAGAAAACATCTGGCAGACCAACCACAACAATATCAATAATAATAACACAGCGACACAATGGAAACACAATGGTTAGTACTGCTATTCACAGTCATAGAGCTTTGTGTTGAAATACCAGTTTGTTCAATTCACGCCAAATTATATGTAGACTTTAAATTGTCCACATATAAGTTAGCATCCCCTCTAAGGGGCTACTGCACTGTCCAGTGTTGCCTCTTGTCTTGCTTTGAATGCTGGTAGATTAATCTGTGACCGCTGCTCAAATTAACCAGATTAAGCAGTGTCAATAGTGGGTGAATGTAAAGATAAAAATTTGATGTTTGAAGGGGGTTAAAGTTCCTTATACTGGCAAAATCTGATGTTTTGACCTATAACATTAGTCTTTGTTTCACTCAAGTGGCATTATGGGTGTAGTGTATTTAGGCATTCAGGCACTATTCTGATGCTTTTCTTAATCCTTTATAGCAGCCTTGTACTCATAGTGTTTAATGAATGGCTCCTCAGTGGAACTCTAAAGTTTGGGACACTCTGAAAGTGTTTCTCCATGGTGTCCATGTCTACTATATTTATTTGAATATTTACAGTTGTATATTGTTCTTTTATCATTATTATTATTGTGTTTTTTTTAATTAAAAGGTCTTGTCATTATGTATGTTATTAAATAAGAAAACATTCTCAAATATACCTAATTCAATGCAGCTTCACAAGGGATGGTACCAACCCTGGCAGAACTGGGTAAAAGGCAGGCCTCAACCCTTAATGGAGCATCAGTCCATCACAGAGGCCATTCCTGTGAACACACACCCACACACACACACACACACACACACGCACAGGGACAATCTGAAGTTGCCAATTAACCCGCATGCAATAGAGAAGCTCAAGGTACCCAAAACATGCAGCACAAGGAGAATGTGCTGACACCACAGACAAAACAACCAGACTGATGTATTTCTGATGCTGTATTGTACCATCCGACTCTTTGTGTCATTACAGTGTTATTACAGCTTTTCTTTTCTGGTTGCTTAGATATGTTGATCACACCAGTGGTTCACATAGTCAGGTCAACACAACATATGAGCAAAACCACAAATTGTTTTGCCCAATAGTGTTATAATTCTCATTGTATGTACAGTACATAAGTCTCAAATGTTAAAGAACTTTTGCACAACATTAGACACAGTAGTCATCTGATAATACAAAAATACATTTGAAGCATCAGGTCAAACACAATCACCATGCAATGTCCCCGCGTGCTAACAGCCAATTCTGAAACACAGCCTCAAATTCGCCCAGCCTTGCATTGAATTACCCCACGTCTTACAAATCTTTCTCTAAACTAATCAGCACATACATGCACATAAATGGGGTTTCTGGGTTTTGTGACTTTATTTTACATGGAAAATAATATGCAACTTACAACCTCAAAGTCAAAGAGGACAGGGAGCATGACAGGACGAAGACTTCATGCTCACGGTCTTCTAAGAAGATGACACAGAACAGAGGTTTCCAATGAAATTCCATCATAGACCATGTCATAAATCAAGGACATCCTATGTGTGATTCTGCTTTAAGGGTGCAGTTGAATGTTCCACATTCATTTCTGGCATCGATTATTTGGATATTCCAAAGGAAGAATTGGTAAGATGCCCAAGAAAGATTTGTACCCATGTATAATACATAAATTAACTGAGTTTGACACACATATACAAACAATATACATCAATATTGTTTTGCTTCCCAAAGGTGTCTGCTCACTGCCTTTATAGATTTGAAAGAAGACTCCCAGCTGGCGAACAAGACAAGACACTCACTGATGAACAAGAAGCAGCAATTGTTCAGATGGTGCTGGAGAACAATGCCATAAGTGTATGTGAAACACAGATGGCTGTCTTAACGGGCATCACAATATTGCACAACATTCATAGTATACTATTGATCGGGTCTTGAAACATAACAATGTAAATATGAAACAAATCTACAGTATGCTCTTACTGCTTGAAATGTAAAAAAATGACTTGCATTACAGGGAAAATGTGTTCTTGTTCTTGCATTTCACTCTGTTGGACCATCCGTGTACATACTGATGATTTTAGCTGTAGGCAGTAGTTTAAGGGTAGATTACAGTAAGTGGCCTGTAGCATTGCACTAGTAAGAAACAAGCACTGCTATGAAAACTGACCACTGTTTGTATGACACCTCCATGAGCAGATGTTCTTAGTTGCTGTTACTTTTTATTTTACTGATGCCTTTATCCAAGGCATCTTATAACATGCCAGTGATGCAATTGGAACACAGGCAGATCAAGTGGCTTGCTTATGGTTATACAGTGTCAGTAGCAGGATTTGAACCCACAACCAAAAGCTTAAAAAAGTCCAAAGCTTAAACCAGTATGACACACTGCCTGCCTGTGATTAACCAATGATTATTTGGACATATTACTGTTGTGATGCCCGTGTATTACTGTTTGAGTGTGTTATGCAGTTTTACAGCAGGCATTTATGTTATGATTAGAGGAATTGATTTAGCAGTGAAAATCAAGAGTTTAGCAGAACACGGTATGGTTTCTCAGGCCATGTTGACTGTGTTCAGAATGTGGCTATTGTATTGAACACTGTGGTTAACCAAATGAGAAAAATTGTTATTACAAAATATATGATAAACATTGATTGATTCTATTTACCTGGCGCCCCTGTGGAGAAAATGCTCTTGGACACTGTGACTTTGTCCTCGGAGTTCCTTGCCCAGTCCACCATCCCTCGCCAGCCTTTCATCGGGAAGCTGATGTCAGTAGCGCCATTTGCCGACCGCTTATGGATACTTAGCACTGAGTGTCAAAAAGGGTGCGGAAGGGAAGTAAAGAGGATCACATAAAAAGATATTGGGTGGAGACAATCAATAAAATTGCATTATATAAACAGCAAGAAGGCCAAAAAAGCAACAGAATGTGAGGGGAAAAATGGAACAGAAAAAATAGGGGTACAAAAACAAAATCTTTTCAAAGTGAAGGTAAAGAAAGGAAGTGAAAAGAAAGAAAGAGAAAAGCATTAGAAGGATAAAGAGAAGAGTCACATGTTTAGGGATACAGCAAATCGAAGCAGAAAGAAAGAAAGAAAGAAAGAAAGAAAGAAAGAAAGAAAGAAAGAAAGAAAGAAAGAAGAACATATACCAAAAGTGAATACAGATGACAAAATAAAGAAATGAAAGTATGTAGG
The DNA here is from genome assembly GCF_900747795.2 of Erpetoichthys calabaricus. NCBI lineage: Eukaryota > Metazoa > Chordata > Cladistia > Polypteriformes > Polypteridae > Erpetoichthys > Erpetoichthys calabaricus. Next base: position 115,762,010 of record NC_041406.2, on the reverse strand, counting down.
TAGAGAGAAAGGAGAGGAATGAGATGTGTGGATGGAGATGGCCACCATAGATACCATAGTATTCCAGTATGAGAACAGTCATGTTAAGGTGTGTGTAATGAGACTTTTTCAGTAAAATATTGACATTTGGGACCTCCAGTGCTACCTGCTGTGCCACAGAACACAGTCCTTCTTTTAAATATACAGGCTGTTTTACATTGCACAGGCAGATCCTTCTGAATTGTTGCATGCTTATAATTTCTGGCAGTCATATACATTACTGGCCTTAAATTGTAAAGCAATAGTTCCAGTTTTTGCAATTTTTGCATTATTATTATTATTATTATTATTATTATTATTAATAATAACAATAATAATAATAATAATAACAATAATAATAATAATAATAATACACACAGAGGCACCTGCTGTGCAAAGTCAGATTTCTCCAAGACATTTTGCCCTGAGCCTAACACAACTTCAGGTTAATTATTACAAGCTCTTCACCAAAAAAAAAGAAGAAGAAGAAAAGAAATATTTTCCTTTGGACACTTACGTTGCTTAGCAACTTCAAAAGAAAAAAAAAGTGAAGGAGAATTACAAGTGAAACAACATCATTTCTAAGCACCTCATCCTGCTAAAATTTAGCCTTGATTAGCTATCAAATGGAGAGGCAGCTAAGAAATTAAATGGGAAAAGGAAGAACAGTGTGTATTCCTTTTTGCTCAACAATCAGGATGACATCGATCAAGGAGAAGAGGATGGAGTTGTTTAGATAAAGCTAGGCTGTGATCATCATTCAATCATTTCTTCTTTTCTTTACTTAGCTTATTTATTTTAGCATATGCCATTGCATAATTAAAATACTGTATTAGATCTAAAAATTGCATGTCTTCTTAATTTCTAAATTTGAAGTTATTTTGTTTTAAGAAAATTTGGGAAGTGCTCTTTTCTAGCAAATTATGAGGAATACTAAATAAAATAAATATAAAATTGATTTGTATTTACACAAGAGAGACAGAGAGAAATGACATGGAAAATTCCCTGCCCCTTTGAGAGATATCTCAGTGAGGCAAGAAGCACCATCAGGCACCCTGTGCTTGGGTTCGACAGTATGAATTAATTTTGATGGTTCCTGCTTTTGTACTGATTAAAAAGAAATAGCTTATATACCTCATGCTGTTAAAAATAGCATTTAGTTATTTATCAGGTCACCCCAAAAAAGATAGCAGTGCATCATTAGCACTATTATGTGACATATGGCAGAGTGATGCATGGCATTTCGGGTAATATGAGTATGTTTAGATGTTTGTGACGGCCAGGGTTGGTTGCATCTGCCCTAACGTCCGAGAGTCATGTCCGAGGATGAGCCGGGCAAGGTGGAGACATGGAACAATAAGAGTAGGTGAAAGTCTGCTTAGAGCTTCTATTTAAAAATAAATGTCCTAAAAATCAAATAAAATGTAGTGCAAAGGACTTCAAATAAATAAGTCAGTAAATGCTCCAGTAAAAACGGTGTCATTGGTGGAGGTTTAAACACTAATAAATAAATCCAAACAGGTTAAAATCCAAGGTTAAAACACACAGGATTTGTCTCTTTAAAACCAGCAAGAGCCTTTTGTACCTCCTTTTAAAACTAACATCTCCTCTGCTCTACATTTACGATTTCCTCAGCACAAGGAGATGTCCTCCAACAGGTGCAGACATCCCTTAAACTGGCTCAAGATCCTCGTCGCCATCCCTTGGGCTTCTGTGGGGATCCTGTCAGCCCTGCTCCTTTCTCCCACATCCATTCTCTGCTGTGTTTGGTAGCCCACTTGAAGAATTTGGTCTGTCCTGCTCCTTGAGTACTTAGCTGGAGTGACCATGACCCTTAAGCACTGTCCACTCATTCCTACTTGGGCCTCCCCTTCACAGTACTGGCTCCACCATGACCCTGCCTCTTTACTTTTTCTTTTCTCTTTCTCCTTTAACTTAGGGACCTGTCTTCTTTCTTTTTCGATCTCTCCCTAACTTGCTCAAGCTCCCTTTAATCTCCGTGGACACAGGTGCCTTAATTATAGACCTCCGAGCACTAATGAGGAAATCGGCCAAAACACACACATCTACACATGATTGTGGGCTCACCAATTGCCCCAATCACACCCCAGTTCTGCTCCGACCCAATACCATATGCACCTACACCCACATGGAACCTCAGTGCACCTTTATGTTTTTTTTTTATTGTAGACCCCATCCCATCTTACACTGCTGCATGTAATTCAAGCACTGTTGCATTTTTAATATACAGACTCCCTAAGTAGAGACTGAATGTGCAGCGAACACCAAACCGCATCTTTTCAGACATATAAAAATATGCTGTTAGGCTAAATATCCTGACCACCAAAACCATTCACTCCCATCCATTAGGAACAATGTATTACAAATGTATGGAATAACTCCAAGACAAAAATCATCTGTGCTTCTAAAACCACTTGGCAGAAGGATATCAGTTCACATCATAGAAATTCAAATTCTGATACTGCACAAATGCTGCTAAATTAATGGAAACTTGCCAAGTTAAGCAATTTGAACATCTGGCTTCCAGCACATATTAAACTGCAGTAGTTTTAAGTTTACTTTGCACAAGTGGTACTTTGAAATAAATCACATAAATGGTCAGGCCCTCTACTGAGCAAAGAGGTACTTCATCATCACAGAAGACGTTATTCTAACAATAAAGGGAAAAACTTAATGTGATATTAGCAATTTTAGGAATGAACTCCCGTATAGATAGATAGATAGATAGATAGATAGATAGATAGATAGATAGATAGATAGATAGATAGATAGATAGATAGATAGATAGATAGATAGATAGATAGATAGATAGATAGATAGATAGATAGATAGATAGATAGATAGCAAAGCTGAAGACTGTTTATCACCTCAGAAAAGTTGTAATATCAATGAGTATAATCTAGGCAAGTCATTAAATTCTATTCAGTAATGGAAACAGAAAAATGAGTGCTTGTTTCTTGTAAATTAAAGCAGAAATATTGCAAGTGATCTGGGAAGCCTCCATTAGGATAGCCTGCTGGACCTGATTTCAGAATTACTGTGCACACAGCCATACTGCATATATCCAAAGAGGTTCAGCTCTCTATTGTTATGGACTGTCAGTGATACAGGAAGATTAAACTGCCACAGCTTTTAAGGTCTAATTGATTAAGATAAATGGAATGCTTTTAATGTGAAATAGAACTTCATTCTTAAGCCATCTCAGTTCAGTTTAATTGACTTTGACAGCATTGAGAGCATAGCTCATCTATCTATCTATCTATCTATCTATCTATCTATCTATCTATCTATCTATCTATCTATCTATCTATCTATCTATCTATCTATCTATCTATCTATCTATCTATCTATCTATCTATCTATCTATCTATCTATCTATCTATCTATCTATCTATCTAGCTAGCTATCTATCTATCTATCTATCTATCTATCTATCTATCTATCTATCTATCTATCTATCTATCTATCTATCTATCTATCTATCTATCTATCTATCTATCTATCTATCTATCTATCTATCTATCTGTCTTAAGGTGAGTCTTAAGGTGTGATACCTAGAAGTATATTCTGTTTTATTTTTTTAAGAGGATCAGAAAACCAGGCTGTAGTAATCAGGAGTTTATGAAAGCAGAGTGCTGCAGCAGCTGAAATTAGACATTTTTATGACAGCAGATTTAAGTAATGGAAGGCACCTTAAAGTAGCTGCATTGTACCTTTGAAAGTTTCACTGGAGACAGCAAAATGTGTTCTGCTTAAAAATTAAATGATGACAGCTGCTTTTTACTTTCATTTCTCATTTTTCGTCCATTAATGTTTGATAACTTCTTCCTGTAATGCTTACTCTCTAGATGCCAAGTTTAATTAAATTTAGCTTAGTGCTGTTTGGCATGTCTGTGACACCTGGTGTCCTAAACGTTTCCGAATGCAATTTTCTTTGTTAGAATTGAATCAACTTGGCACAGACATGAAGGCATACATTTTTAAATGCTGCAGAAATGTCATTATTATAGAGATCAATGAAAAACATATATTTAAGAAGATTCACAAAATAAGAAACATAAAACTGTAAAAACACATAATCTGTTTTTTTTTAAATAGGAATAAACATTACTTACCTAAATTTTCTGTAACTTGATAAGAATCTTGGAAACCCTTCGTTCGAAATCCAACGACATCAATGAAATCTTCCACGAGACGGAAAAGTTCCTTCACATTAGGGCCCAACTGGAGGACAAAATACAATGAGGTTTTAATCAAGGAACCAGACTGTTGGCAATGGGTCAGTGTGCACTGTATCTAGTGTGTTTCACCGCATGCATCATCACAAGCCTCTGTATAAAGCAAACAAAAATGAAGATGAACACAAACATGGATATTGTGTAGCATAATTTTTTTTTAATTTGGGTCTTTGCTGAAGCATAATACACAAATACAATTGAAAGGAAATAAACTGTACTCATAAAGGGCATCACTTATATTAATTCATACATTTATAATATAGTCATACTGAATAATGCGCTGAAACTTTCTGTCATCACTTCATTAGCTATGTCAGCAAGAGGCATGTTAGACAGAGACGCATGTCAGTCTATTGCATGTGCATCAAATGCATGTACAGTGAAGACATCTGTGGAATTCTTACTTTTCTAATGTGTTTAACTTTAGAGTAGATTTAATATAATGTTTGAAGTATAGTAACAGTGAGTATAACATGAGGATTAAAGTAAGGAATGAATGCATGACTCCATTTTGTGGTGCTTGAAATAGATGAGAATTTGTTGTTATCCAATAACAAACTGAACCAATGACCGTTCCTTAATATACAGACAAAGTCCACTTTGGCATTTTACTGCATAATTAAAAAAAAAAAAAAGGTTTACCTGGGATTGCCAGATTTTGAGTGACATTTATGCATGATTTAATATGGAAAGAGGTTTAGGGTGATGCCTGACCAAAAGACAAATACAGAATTTCTGTGATACCTGGGACACACGTCCAATGTTAGCAAGAAAGCATAAGAAAAAGCATATAGTATTCCAACAGCAAACAACACATGCATGTCAAAAGATCAGAAATGGAAAAACAAACAGACAGACAGATAGATAGATAGATAGATAGATAGATAGATAGATAGATAGATAGATAGATAGATAGATAGATAGATAGATAGATAGATAGATAGATAGATAGATAGATAGATAGATAGATAGATAGATAGATAGATAGATAGATAGATAGATAGATGCTTACTAGTTGTGCCTCCTCCCATCGATCACGGTTCTCTTCGGACAGTAAATTGCTAATAATCTTCACAAAGTTCTTAAAAGAATTAAAAATAAGTTACACATATTATTACCTGTAGTTTTATACTGTTAGCATTTTCAAGATATAATTTCTGTTTAATCTACTACAGAGCCATATGCTGAGGAAAAGTGCAGATGTTCGGAGATAGGAAGGAATCCGATTGTGTGGTTGCAGATCAGACAAGAGACCTTATGGAGGTTAGAAGGGAGTGAATTGTCGATTGATTGATTGATTGATTGATTGATATCATAACAAGTGGTGTGTGGAGATGGTCATGAGGCTGAAGGCTGTTTGGGGCGACCTTCAGTGCTGCAGTTGTAAGTATTGGAAAGTCAGGTGGGATTTACTTGCATCTGTTGGGCTGCTTTTGTTTCATTGGGAGACATAAAATAAGATTATACTTTTTTTTTAATCCGAAGTTACCAACAATATATTTCAACAGCTATAATCATATGTACATGCCACTACTGTGCAGGTACTCCTCTCTTAATGGTTTACTTCAGATTTCAAAATGACAGCAATAGAAGTTCATCAAAAAGCAACTTGCAATTTAATGCCAACTTCCCTCAGTTGCAAAACATGACAACAAAATAAACTACTTTAATATGTATCATTTAAGCATTCAGGTAGATCAGCAGAGGAAACATAGACCCTCACCTCAAGGTCCCCTGCATTGGGGCTATAGTAAGCTTTTCTAAAGATCTCTGTCAGGTTTTTGAGGACATCCATTGTGGCCAGGAGGTCTCCACTGTAACTGGTTCCATCTTGAGAAATCTCCTTCAGGTTTCTGATAACTTCAGACACTCCATCTCCCACCAGACCCCTCTGAGCCTTTGAGAGATGTTCCCTTGTCTGCAGAGGGATGGATACAGGTTACAAATGGCTGGAACTGAGACAACAGGGTTCTCCAGTGGTGACGGCAGCAAATATGCTGCTTTTAGCTGTGTAACATGCATGATGAGTGCCATACTAGATTTATTTACCGGAAAAGTGGAGATATGTTAGAAAAGACAGCAAATCATAAATTAATTTACAATGCGCGTTAAGCTATCAGTCTGGATGATTAATAACTTGCTGTGCATGCACACTAATCTAGGAGCTTTACTGCTAATACAATCACACGGCCCATTCGTCTGGCTAGGTTTAATCATTTTTACTAAGTCACAATAGACAGATCCTAGCACATGCTTTCCTTCCAGTTCCACACGCTGTAATTGGCTTGTCAAGATGAAACAGTCCCTCTAAAAATTTGTCAGCCAAATCTCTGCTTTATTCTTGACCAGCATTTAGAAACTGAAGTGAAAAACTCCAGCACTTAGCATAGAAATTGTTGAAATATGTGGACATAGAAGAATTGTGTAATTGAAGTAGAAATCCTAAACCTTACCATGATCTGAATATTTCTGTAGTCGTTTGAGACGCACTTCATGTAGGTGGGTGGCTCCCAGTAGGCTACACCATCATCATCCAGGGTGCACTTTCGGAGAATCAGACCTGCAGTGAAAGAAAAGATCAAAAACATATGACCATACAATTAAGAATAAAAATGTTACTTAACACAAAAGTTAAAAGGTATGTATTTTGGCTGTTTGGATTAAATTGGCCAAGGCATTAGAGCTGGTAGATTTACAGGTAATGTCACCCCGTATTATCTTGCATTCAATTGAAAAGTAGTTTGGGATAGTGTGAATCATGAAGGTGTCATCCAAAACTGTAGAGGGTCTTTCTACTGATTAGCTGTGTTAACTACAAAATAACAAGAAAGCATTCAATCTCAACTAAATGATGGTGCCACTGTCAAAACAACTACTTTCCACATTACATTAGTAAGAACTATTCAGATGGAGACACTCAACAGGTAAGTTAATGCCGCTTTCCTTTTCTAGTCAGCCATTTAATTACCACTATTTTGTTTAACAAGTTTTGCATATCAAATAGTGGTATCCCATTCAACAATGTGACTCATGGACTTTCCCCTTCTCCTGTGTAAAGGGAGCTGGGATCTGTCCCAACAGCCTTGGATGCATGGCAAAGAACAACTCTGGATAGAAGACAAATCTCTCACAGCCAACAATGAGTCTAGTTTAGAGTTGCCAACTAACATAAAATATAAGTCTTTTTGGGTATAGGAGATTTCAAAGAGATGCATTTGGGATTTACACAAGAATACATTTAGGAAACTCCCAAGAATATGAGAACATTAAAACTGCACAAACAACACAACTAGGTAGGGAATGGAACCCATGGAGTTATAAGGCAGCAAATCAAAGAACACAATCCCCTGTTTAGTCATGTCAGTTTCTAACCTTCTTAATCTTGACCAGATTCAATTGGGGGGCAGAGTCTATCCCATGTAGAATAGGGTATAAGGCAGGAACAAACTCTGAACAGGACGCCAATCCATCGCAGGCTGAAGGCACACACATGTCAAACACACAAAAGGACTAATTTAGCATTGCCAATTCACCTAACATGAATGACTTTGGATAGTGGGAGGAAATTGGAGCACCCAGAGGAAACCCACACGTACACCAGGAGAACATGTAAACTCCACACAGGTAAGACCCATGACGCAAACTTGGATCTCTTTACTGCGAAGTAAGAGCACTACTACTGTGCCACCATACTGATCCTCTGATAATGTTTATAAGAAAAAGATCATTATTCTATCTTGTCTCATCTAGGTATGAATGAGGAATTAAAGATAGGTCAAAATAATTTCAATAATGAAAACTGAAAGTTATCTATGCAAAATGTAGATTCACTCTAGTGATTGTTTATCCGTTACATAAAAAGATCATGAATATTTAACTTTTAAAAAATTTTGTAATGTTAAGTATCAATTCCGTGTTTCTCTCTAAAATATACAAACATAAAAAATAAACTATACGGATACAGAATGGCTCCTATGGCAGGCATCATTGGACCTCTTTAAGTGAGGCAAGCTGTCTCTCTAATGAATTATCAAGATGAATAAGGCTGGAGATCCAGTTTTCATTCATCCATTCAGTCTTAAAACCTACTTTTTATGGTTCTTACTCCAGGTGGCATGCTCAACGCTTAGAAATAAATTGGCATCAATTTTATGTGCCACAAACAAGTCTTCAATTAGCCACATCACCAGACTCCATACATATATCTCTTTCTTACATGTTGTCATGCATGTGCTTCAGTGGATTATCTTCTTTGCTCTTTTGAGGTATGTGCTTACAGCCCGGTTCGAGAGGGGGAGCTGGTGCTGACTTTATCCTCTGTTTTTCCCTCCACAGTGCAGAGAAGACACCCAATAAGGGTAACTAGCTCCGCCCCTTCTGGCTTTCTAGCTACATATCCTACGGTTCCCATGACTATTATAGGCTTACCAGCAAAAACAAAAGTTCCTTACATTAAAATCCTGTCTTTTGTTAGCTTAGCACCATTGTTGTTTGGACTATTTTACCAATTAAATGGGCATGACCGAGTTGGTGACTCAGCATTTTCTCATTGTGGGCCTACAGTTCCTTCCAATGACCACAATGTATATGCCTAGTTTTATGAATTGAGTTGAGGTAAAATTCATCTTCACTATGAAAAGTGAGCCAGGGTGACCTATTCAATCTCACCTGAGGCATTGAGCGGGCAGCGCACAACAGCCACTTCTCCAAATGCTGTTCTTTTCCACACCACCTTGGCATAATTCTCCTCCTCGCAGATCTCATGTGGTTCTGTATGTGGACAGAAAAGGTACTAAGTGAGCATTTCATTATTGGGTAGAGTAATTTTCAGTTTGTATATATTTTCAGTAGCACAGACAATTTTGGTTCCTCTAAACCAGGGGTAGGCAACGTCGGTCCTGGTGAGCCGCAGTATGTGCAGGTTTTTGTTCCAACCCAGTTCCTTAACGAGAACTCAATTATTGCTGATGAAGCACATATTGCTTAAGTGACATTTTGATGCTTCATTTTAGTGGTCTCGCTTGTTAAGGTTCTCCAACCTTAATTGCTTATTTCAATCTTAAACTGCTGCATTCAGTGTTTTAATTGCTCCTTATTAGCAATAAGATGTAAAAGACAAAGCAGCCAGCAGTTCTCCAGCTAGCTTTTTTCCAATTACATCTGTGTGTGTTCATCATGCACTGTTTGATTTAATAAAACACTTAATAGAAAAATGTGACAGACTGACAATGATCTGTTTTAGGCTTCATATCATTTGGATGATATCCTTGGAAAGGAAAAAAATCTACGATATAAGAGCCTTACATTGCACAGACTAACAAGCCATAAAATTAAATAAGGTCTGAGATTGGCAATGATTGGTTTCTAATTAAGCAATTGGGTTGGAATGAAAACCTGTAGCCACTGCGGCTCACCAGGACCGACGTTGCCTACCCCTGCTCTAAACTCATTCAAATTGACTTTTTTGCTGATAGCAGTAATGTCAATGTTTACCCTGGTGTCAGTATTTCTGGTATTACCTCATATTAAACAATTAATTTGTCTACTCTTCCTTCTGGCATTTCTGTTTTTTATCCCAATATCTGATACACATTTATTTTTGATAGATTCACCGATAGATTCGACCTGCCACCCACCTGGACAACGCTTCTCATTGCAAAGTCTCAGCTCATCCCGAGGACCTGGACATGGTTCTCCACCAAAGAAAGGTCCATAGCAAACCCTTTGCCTCTGCTGCTGGCCACCATCACAAGTCTTGGAACAGCTCCCCCATGAGCTCCAGAGTTGCCATTTCCCATCCACTAAAAAAAAGCATAACATAACATGACAATCTCAAACACACTGATACATAATTCCATTTTGAGTTATGGGGGAAAACAAATAGTGTTAGAATTGTGGATTTCCATCTCTGCTCAGCTAACTATTTATGCAAAACAACTGATTACTAGAGAAGCATTTGTCTTAGCCCTTTTACCAAAAACTAAGACAGCCATTTGTTCAGTCAGGACAAACGAAAAAACATAACTGTGTGCCAATTTCTGTAGCATAGTATGCATGGTATTCTGAAAATGTAACTGGCCCAACAGAAGAATCTAAACCACTAACTGGAAGATATGCATGCTATTAAAAGAGATTTACACATGAAATCTGCCTTTTCGATACATGAAGGTGGAATGGAGATGAATAGCATGGACAGCATGGAGATAAAATACCTGGACATTGGCGAAGAAAACAATCTCTGGTCTCTACCCAGTGGCCCTGGCACTCAGCACCCCCATAGGAAGGCCCATTACATTCTCGGATCCTTTGCTGTGTGCCATTTGAACAGGAGGCTGAGCATGAACTCCAACTTGACCACTCGTTCCAATTTCCATCAACTGAAAACAAAATAAAATCAATCAAAAAATAGAAAGGCAGTAATGAAGATGTGAACATTTACGGTTATGTAAACAATTATTAGTCATTTTTAATAATTTTTTGGAACAGAATTTGTTCAGTTTTTATATGTACTGTAGGTTATAAAGACAGTTAAAGTGAGGAAGGTTCAAAAGTTGGTGTAAAATCAACAACAATTCATAACATTCATCCATCCAACCATTTGTGTATCCAGGGCAGTGTTACAGGGAAGCTGAAGCCTGTCCCAGCAAGCAATGGGTATAAAGCATGAAAAAAATCACTGGGTGCTTTTATTAGGTGCAAGTCCTTTGCAGGGGAACCTCCAATACACATACAACGTAGCATGCCATTCTTAATCTAATTCAATGTCACCAGATGCTGGAGCCTATCATGGCAGTACTTGGCACAGATCAGTACAGTGCACCAGTTCAGCACAAGGAACACTTACACACACACTTATACTAACACCCATGCAGGGGCCAAATGGGAATCATCCACTAATCTAACCTGCATGTTTTTTGAGATATGAGAAGAAAACTCATGAAGACACTGAGAGACTGCGAAATGGGAACCCAGGATGAAGGATCAATGAGGTGGAAAATCTGCCCGCTGTGCCACCATACTATTTCACATACCATACCTTCATAAATTGTGTAATGCATTTAAAAGAGACATCAGTTTGGTGTTCAGCTTGTAATCCACCAGAAGCAAAGCATTTTTGACTCCGTCCAGTATTTGGATGGGAGACTATCTAGGAAAAGCTTAGGTTGCTGCTAGAAAAAATGTCAGTGAGGTCATCAGAGGGCACTTATCCTGTGGCCTTTGTGTGGATCCCAATGCCCCAGCACACATACAGGGCTACTGTGCTTTAAAAATTGATGCTGTTCTTTGGATGACACATAAAAATGATGCTGTGACTCTCTGTAGTGATAACAGATTCATGGACATTTTTCAAAAAATGTAATGTGTTTCTTGTTGTCATGGCTAAATTGCCCATGACATTCTAGTCCCTTAATCATCCCCTGTCCCTTATTGGCTAAATATCTCGCTCACCAATTCATCACCTGATAGCTACTGTGTGGTGATGTAAGAATGACTGCCATCAAATCATTCAGGTGGATTCTACACATTGGTTGAATTGGTTCCCCACCATCTATGTAAAGCATTTTCAGATGGTAAGAAAAGTTCTATAAAATGTAAAAGTTATATATATATATATATATATATATATATATATATATATATATATATATATATATATATATATATATATATATATATATATATACTGCAGTGGGTTGGCACCCTACCCAGGATTGTTTCCTGCCTTGTGCCCTGTGTTGGCTGGGATTGGCTCCAGCAGACCCCCGTGACCCTGTGTTCGGATACAACGGGTTGGAAAATGGATGGATGGATATATATATATATATATATATATATATATATATATATATATATATATATATATATATACAGTATATGGAAGAGAAAATAAATGTTTTGGGCCAGACAAGCTATATATACTGTACAAAGCCCAAAAATACCTCTACTTTCATCAACAAAAGTAAGTTCTTTTTAGACAGATACTAGAATTAGATCTAGCTCCACTCAAATGAGATTGCTGAAAATGACCTTAACGGGCACCCAATGCTGATCCCAAAACCATTTCCAAATCTCCATTTAAACACCAATATGCAGCCACAAACAAAGTCATGAAATGGAAAAGATTTGGGACAACAATTAGCATCCACCTTCCAGCCAATCACAAAGAACGGGAGAGCAGCACCCCTGCATTGGCAAGCCTTTCTCATCTGAACTAAAATCAGTTTTTAGAATTCTGTTATCAGCTACACCCTGTTTACAAAAGAAATTTAAGGAAGAGTATCAGGGTTAAAACAACTGCCCAGGAAGAAGAATATTGATGTTTGGCTTCAAAATCCTGCAGAACAATGTTATATGGACACTTGGACCAAAAGTGGAAATTTTCGGGTTGCATGTAATACAGAAAACTGCATTCCACCATATGACTTTGGTGCCACCATTCATGCATTTGATTGGCAGTTGGTTCATGCTTTGGAGAGGTTATTACCTGGAAGACTTGATATGCCCTGGAATTTGGAGTAGGCAGGGTGCAAATGAGGTGTGGGCAGTAAGGCTGATAGAGGAATTAAGACACCAAACTGTAAGGTTTATGCATACCTGGACACAAAGCGATGTTGCAGAACTTGGTTTGCTTCTCAGGTCCATCACAGGAGTTGCCCCCAAACTGTGGTGGCTTGCAGGTGCGGGTACGGTCTCTGTAGCCCCGCCCACAGGTTGAAGAACACAAGCTCCAGGGTGACCATTCGTCCCAGGCCCCATGCACTGCAATCAGAGCAGCTGAGGTGTGATTTATAGAGGAGAAAGAAAACTGAGGCATTCAGCAAGAAACAATTCTCCAGGACATACAATTGTGCAATGTAACTGTGCCAAGTTCTTCAATTTTAATTCTAAGAGTGATGGCATAATATCTATTTTAAGACTATATCTTTTCTGCAACAGTCTGTGCACAAGACAAAAATCATTTTCAGAACAGACAAAATGAATTGTACAGCAGTGTCAAATAAGACAAAATTGACAGTAAATATACTGAGGAGAACTGCAGGCTACTGACAACTCCCCTCTGCTGATCAGTCAATCATTCTTATAACATTTTTTATCCTCCTAAACCAATGTCATCCTCCTAAACCATTGTTAGCAAACCTTTTTTATACAACATCCTTCCAGGCTTCCTTTTTAGTAGTCCTTAACAGTGTATGGGGTAATCTGCAAACATGTACTTTTGGGCACATGTTTTATGACAATATACAGAAGACTCTTGTTTATCCAAACATTTGAATATGTGTAATAAGAACGTTGTAGTGTTAGGTTTGAGGCAAATGGATTTACATTAATGAAGATATCAGAAAACATAAGACATTCTTTTCTCTCAAAGTACCTAACAAAAGCTACCATTAATCATGAAATGGTCTGTTGGAGGTGTTAGGGAGCTTGTGGACACTACTTTACCAAGTCACGCCACTTTAGAACTATTTATGAAAGATGACTCAGTCAAGAGTATATGCTTAGAGAAGCTAGGTGGAGACTTGCTAATGACATGATATCCTTGTTAATTTTCCAACCTTTTATACTTGGCCCAGTGGTTGGGCTTTAGTCCTCTGTTAGGACTGTCTAGGAACTGTCTTTATTCATCCTGTCCACTAACATATTTTCACTGTGCTATGTAGGGAGGTTCTCTGTTGTATTTATTGATTATTAAAGTTTAGTTATATTTGTTCATTTTAATTTGTGTCGTGGTGCAGCTTAATAAAAATCTGATGAAAAACAAACAAACAAACAAAAAAAAGAAATAGACAGATTCAAGGATCAATGGAGTGTAAAAGTCCCTTCTATTATGATCTCCAGGATTTAAAATTCTTGTAGCTCTTTCTAGTGATTATTTACAACTGCTATACAGCGTATCAAGTATGGAGTTTTAAAGTACAAAGAATCAGAGTTTTTTTGCCCCCTGACAAAGTTGAATTTTTGTTTATGTTCTACCACAACACCATTTTGTTTCCACTGCAGACAAGTTTGCATTGTGCTGGCTGCTGCCATGGAAACCCTTCTCGTAACTCCCAGGATGCTCTTGTTTGTCATATCAAACAAGTAATGTTATAAGGTTTAGTGTCATTAATTCCAGGATATCTGATCTTGATGGATAATAACCCTTTGATCAGAGAATAACTATATCTTTTCTTTTGAATTTCTGGTCTTGTGTTTTTGATGCTGTATTTTGGGCTCCGATGAAAGATTGTCTCTGATTCCCATTTTCGACCTTGGTTTTGCATCTTGTGGTAATTTTCATTATTTGACCTCTGTCTCACTTAGTCAGAGTACCTTCATCATAGCAAGGTCCAGGCTTGATAAGGACAGGTCTTATAATACTTCTACAGTACCTATGGCTTGCAAGAGATAGCTATCTTAATTTATCCTGTTGTAAAGAATTCATATATAAATCTATCAGAAGGTTCTAACATAAACAGATCTGTAACACTGACCTTGCAAACAAATAAACAAGACTTTTTATTTCTTCATTTGATATTTTATTCTTCTCTAAAGTGGTTGCTTCATGTTTTATGTATAAGCTTGTGACTGGTAGACATATGCAATGCTACTTATTATCCTAATCATGGAATTAAAAAAATTAAATTGAAAAATTTTGATGCAGGAACTGACCCTACACTCTTAAAAAAAAAACGTGACAAAAGTGGTTCTTCATAACGATGCCATAGGGGAATTATTTTTGAATACCAAAAGAACCATCCATAGGAAGGCTCCACAAAGAATCTTTATTGTTTAAGATCAGTAAAAAGTTCTAAAATAAGACTAGATGATAACCAATTTGTGAAATACCATGCAAAAGCATCATCTAATATCAGTGGCTATATTGTGATGGCACACAATCAGATGAATGTACACTTGTTCATTGTGTGTTTAAATCATAGCAATCTTTCATCTCAGCATGCTGGAGAGGTAGCATTGTGGTTCAAAGAGTAGCATTACTATGCCACAAAATTTTCATCTTTGTTTTTATTCCAACTAGGTAATCGGGAGCCCAGGATTCCCGGACATTTTTCATTTCCGCACTCCCGGGAATGAAACTGCTGTAATTCCTGGGAAAACGGGAACGGCCAAGCTCACATATATAGCATGTAAAAGTGTAAAAATCGATCAAGAAATAACAGAGTTATAGTTGAAAATAATTAAGTGGCACGGTTTTTTGGCCCACGGTGTAGTGTATTGCTCATTAATTCAGTCAACAACAGACCAGCAGCAGTCAGTCTCCCGGCTCCCACTAAGACTGAACACAGTGGACTGGGAGGTGTCTGCACTCTGCAGCGCACGAATGCCAGGACGGGGCAGAATTCATTGACGTCTGTGCTGTTGACACCTTTGAACAGCAACTTGAAATTTCAATGCGTCAGTCTGTTGCATCCGCATTATCGGTGCCAAGAAACTTGCCATCACAGAATGATGACAAGAAACTGGATGCATCAGTAAAAGCTGAAACGGCGGTGTTCCAGAGCAAGTGTATCAGTATCTGATGACTGTGCCGCCTACTTCAGTGGAGACAGAGCGTGCTTTCTAAGCGGCTGGCTTACTCTGCACGAAGGTGCACTTTTGCCTGGACGACTGCACGCTCGACACGTTGTGCTTTCTACGCTCTTATTACCGCAACTAACTAGATACATGTACTTGTATGACAGCATGAACTGCTTGTAGTTAAGGTTAGTCTTTTATTGGTGTCAACATATTGCAGTAGTTTTATTAAAAATAAGTGTTGCACGTTCTAAAACCGTTCACATTTGAGATGCCCGTGCACTGTGTCATTCCTGGGAGCCCGGGATTCCCGGGAATGACATGCGGGATTCCCGATTTCCCAGGAATGGATAAACCCGTCTGGGAATGGATTCCCTAATTCCAACCTTTCAGTTTCCTTAATGGAGGACTGCATGTTTGCTCCTGTGGTTTTTGTTTCTTTATCCACTAAATATGTTGTTAGGCTGTTAAATTAATCTAAGTAACTCCAGTAGTAGAATATAGTTGAAGTGTATTATGTGATCAATTCAAAGTAAATTTTGTGTTATCTGTTTGACTTTGACAAAGAAAAGAACAGTGTAGAAAATGGATGACTCCGATGTGGGTACCATACTATTTTAAAGTGGGAAAAGGAATCTATAAAGGGTCTTCAAAGGATATCCAAGAGTCTACTGAGTCCCCTTTTGCTTATAGTCTTCAGTCATTTTCTTCTTATTCACTTGTCCCCAGCTATTCTAACTATAATGCAGTTAGATAACTCAAAGGTAAGGCAATAGAAATATTCAAATAAACACAGCACTGCCAACTCACAGAATTCTATGTATGCATCATGTCAATGATGAGCTGATTACTTTCAATTTTAAAATTACAAGCAGCTCAATTAAAGAGCATATTTGTTACAAATGTTTGACCAGTGAATCAAGAAACAGATCATGACTTTATTCTCATAAATTGTCAGCATTATACATTTGCTCAGATGTTTATATAAACAGTCATGGATTCAAGGAGGTTTAGTTTTTTCATGAAAATCAGGTAACTGAGTGACTTCACATTCTTTAGACTCTGAGATGTTGTCCTATTTTTATTGCAAACAGCAGCACCACTTGCAATAAGGACATACACAGCCATGCCTTACCTAATGAAAACAATGAGGCCACTTTGGGGTTAAGGAGAGGCACTCAGTCTTGTCTGGTATCCACTATTTGATGCCAAATTCAACAGTGGGCATTGAAGCCATTCATGCTGTTCAGCATTCTAGACAGTTCAAATGGCATATGAACATCACCTGGCTGTGAGGGCATACACTGAATACAGCCACAACCAGACATGCTAAAATAGGGGATGTCTGTCCCTAAAGTGATAAGCTGTGTAAAGGTGATACATGCTTGGAGGATGCCTGGCAACACCCTTGTGTTTATGTGGATCCATGATCCACTCAAACTGTAATTTTAAAACAAAGATATTCATGCAAGACCTCAAAGTGCTCATCAGAGGCAGTGAATAAAAGAGTGTAGGGGTGGAGTTAAAAAACGCACCACTTTATTGTACAAACCTGCTTAATAGTGACCTGTCCTTCTACCATCCCTCTAACCTCATCTCAGCAGCCTGGTCACCATCGTATCCCAAATGGTTAAGTGCCTCTCCTGAAAGGTGGGTGTGACTGCACAATGGGGACTCAATGCCATTCTGATTACCCACCCTGCCTACCCGTAAACAAACGTTTTGTTTTGTGTGTACTTTCATGTTATTCATGGCCTGTTAGAATATTTGTAAGGATACTTTTCAGAAAACCTGGAAAGATGTTTTTGCTTACTTTTGTATTTTTATTTAAGGTCAAAATTTAGGTCAATTTCATTATCAATTAGTAATTAATGAATATTTAATGTGGAGTACTGAGCTGTGCATCAAGTATTTTTAGTTGTCAAAAAATGCCAAAAACTTTTTTTGTTGTAATGATGCATTTTCTGTTCAAACTTTACACACCAGGTTTTTCGACCATGGAATCGTAACCCTTTCACTGCAAGAAAGTTTTCATCTATTATGTTAATAACATCACATTATTCAGTTATTTGGTCTGAAACAGATGGCTACTGGTATTGCCAAGCATGAGTCTATCTGGGCATAGTATGGTCTAAGAGCCAAAGCGTTACATGACAAGACTGCAGATTGAGACGTCACCACTTTGTAACCCAAACAGCTGGTTGTCTAAATGTAAGAATAAGTTTAATGCAACAAATACTATTATAGAAATAAGAAGTTTATTTTGTTACTTCTGCCCAACAGTCATTGGACAGTGTTTTAAATCAGCAAAATAACCAATAGCCATTAGCATTCTAAGCATTTGACTTAAGAAAGTTCTATGGGTCAGTAGTCAACTATTATTTAATTTTCTTCTTGATTTACTTAGAAATCAAGGTGGTGATTGATACGGTAGGGAAAGCTGGGAAGTTTTATTTTGTGTCTAAGCAACAGAAATGCAAAACTCATTACTCAGTGGTCAAAATGGAATACAGATCACCTGACTATTGTAATGGACTTCATTAGAGAGCACTGGCACCTTAGGAGGTGGGGATAGGGTACATTAGAATTAGCTAGAAAAAGTTTTTGACCTTAATAACACTATGCGAATAGATAGTGTATTTCATTCTTCTGACTAGTGTTGCACGACTGCACTCGGACCTCAATCCATGTGGTTCGCCCTGTGATGGGTGCGGCAACGCACTGTAATCAGCGCATGCTCCCAACCTCAGGACCTAGCTGTTTTCTCATGCAGAACAGTGCAGTGAAGGGGTTAGGAGACCACAAGTTTTGCTGATGAAGCCCAAAATGCACATCACATCCTTCTCACCACTGTGAGATTTAAACTTGCCTTGGGGTTGACCTACCTGGACAGACAGCAGAATTGTTGCACTGCCGCTGCTCCCGCAGGGGCCCACTGCACTGGGTGCTATAAGAAGACGAGACACAGAAGCGTGTTCGAGTCTGCCAGCCCTCGCCACAGGTGGTGGAGCAAACGCTCCAGGGGGACCACTCTTCTGCTGCTGGGTCCACTGTGGGGTTGGAGGGTGGGGGGAATGGGGTCAAGGTTAAAAGGCAGGAGAGGCGTTCAGTCAAAGTCAGCATGCAGGGTCAACAATAAACTCATTTTCTTCAAGCTGTTTTCAAATTACTTTATAAGAACTTGCATTTCATCTGCTCAGAAGGAGCTTTTACAAAGATTTCAAAGCCTTTTGTACCTCCTTTGCTCTGTTTCACTCATAAATAATCGCTGGTTAAAAATGGGACTCAAGAACTGGGAAGGTAATTGGGATTGAAGGGAGGAAGGAAATTGGGGAGCTTCCAAAGCTATCCTGTCAACAGGGCTGAAGATTGATTTCTTGCATCCGTCTAGCTTGTGAGCTTTAGATTAAATGTAACATGAATCCTAATGAGTCAGAAGACAGTTTCTTTTGTTGTGGTGATTGAACGTTATGACAAATTTTTAAATAAGACAAATGCTTGACTTTGAAAAGAGCTGCAGTATGAGTCTCATTAGCACTATTTCTTCTTCTTCTTCTTCCTTGTAGAAACAGACTCTTAGCAAAGCTCAATCCAAAGTAGCATATGGATGAGATTATATATCAGACATTAAGCAGTAGTGGCACTACATTTGACTGAGATCCCAGAAGAAAATTTCATACCCGACATACGATTTTTAAGACTAACATCATACAGAAAAATTCAATGAATGTGGCGTCATGCTTAACTGATGACTTGCTGATTTCCAGGCTGTTATGAGACTGTTTGTTTACTTCCTTTACTTAATTTTAGATTGTGTTGGAAGACCCATAGATTTTCATTGTCAAAAATCTGCAATGACAGTGGAAATCAAGGAAGGAACAACAACTTTTTCACGGCATTGTATAAGACTTATCTCTGATCAACTCTCCTATTCCTTATAAGTTTGTGGATCACCAACTGACTTCACACTGAGCTTTATCACATCACATCATCTAAACAACAAACTGATTTTTCAGTTTACTCTGTTATACATACCTAACTCAAGCAACATTTTTTTCTCTCTGTTCCTTTCCTGTTTGAACCTGCACATGACTAAGTATTCAAAAACTGACAGTATGCCTGCTATACGTTTTCAGATCTTACATATAATCAGCTTTTTCTGCTCATATCGGACTGAGGAGTTCCACTTTGTTTCTGCCATTTATCAGGTTTACAATGGCGCTGACTGCTGTCTCAGTGTGGCTTTTTAGTCAACATAGATTGCACTTCTCAAAGCTGCCAGCCAAAAAAAAGTAACCAAAAACTGAAAATTTTAAACAAATGGTGCAAAACTTGCTATATCACAAACCTGCAAGATGACATTAACCACATGCTAACCATTAAAAAACTAGATAAATTTTAGTGGGAGCATACAATATGTCTGTTTGTTGGAACTGCTTGAATTCTAAATATTACAAAAACACAATCAAAATATTTTCAGTCCAATGGCACTTAAATATAATAATATGTTATTTACAGTTCCAGATTTGCTTGAATTAGAGTGACAATCTAATGTCTAGTAATACTGGATGATTATTTAAAAGCATTGCTTTTTCCACTCAATGCTTTAATTAAATCTAAATCTTTTGCCATTATGAGCTAAATCCAATTTTTTTAGAATCTAATAAAGAATAAGATTTCCATATTTTATTTTCATAATGTGTATAAATGGTTTACTAATGTGAGAGCAAATCAAATATCTGTGGCAGTCCTAGTGTGTAACAATAAAACAATGTAACTTTCACAGATACACCAAGTTCAGTTCAGTGATGCAGAAACGAGCACTGACCAGGGCACTGGTCCATCCCAAAATTCTTTTCCATGAAGCCAAATTAGAATGACTAATCAACTAAACATGCACATTTTTGGAGGTGTGATAGGAAAAACAATGCCAGCATGTGGAGAATGTACAAGCACCACAATGACATCAAGCACGCACAGGATTTCAGCCCAGGTGGCTGAGTCTCTGGGGCAGAAGCAGTAAGCGCTGTGCCACCTATGTACTGTAACAGTGGGTGACGAACGATTTGTTTTAGACTTCCCTCCAAACAATACCTTAGTCATATCATTTAGTCTAACTTGAAATTGACCAGAATTTGGAGGGATTTTAATTCAGAATAATAAAGTTGACATCTAATCTCAACCTTAAGCATGCTAACTCAAAAACAAGATTGAGGGTACCTGCCTGGAGATACTGTAGATGGGCACAATGCAGAAAACAGCACTGGACAGAATGCCAGTCCAATAAAATATTTATAAATGCTTCTGATCTGTTTGCTGTCATGAGAGTAAATCCATTAACATTTATTGCACTCATAATGACCATTTGTTTCCCAGCATTCACTTTTGCTCAGAACTGCTTGAATGGATGAATAGTAACTTTCTCAAATTAAATAAAGAAAAAACCGAAATCTTAGTGATTGGCAATAATGGATACAATGAGGCTATTAGAAATAAACTGGATGCATTAGGATTAAAAGTCAAATCGGAGGTAAAAAGCTTAGGGGTAACCGTTGATTGTAATCTGAATTTTAAATCGCATATTAATAAAATCACTAGGACAGCATTTTTTCACCTAAGGAACATAGCAAAAGTTAGACCTCTTATATCATCGAAAGATGCAGAGAAATTAGTTCATGCGTTTGTCTTTAGTCGGCTAGATTACTGTAATGCACTCCTCTCAGGACTACCCAAAAAAGACATCAATCGTTTGCAATTAGTGCAGAATGCAGCTGCTAGAATCCTTACCAGGAAAAGAAAATCTGAACACATTTCTCCAGTTTTGATGTCACTACACTGGTTACCTGTGTCATTCAGAATTGACTTTAAAATTCTGCTTATGGTTTATAAAGCTTTAAATAATCTCGCCCCGTCTTATATATCGGAATGTCTGACACCTTATATTCCAAATCGCAACCTCAGATCCTCAACTGAGTGTCTCCTTAGAATTCCAAGAGCAAAACTTAAAAGAAGTGGTGAGGCGGCCTTCTGCTGTTATGCACCTAAAATCTGGAATAGCCTGCCAGTAGGAATTCGCCAGGCTAATACAGTGGAGCACTTTAAAAAACTACTGAAAACACATTACTTTAACATGGCCTTCTCATAACTTCACTGTAATTTAATCCTGACACTCTGTATATCCAATTCATTATAATAACTATTCATTCAAAATTTGTACTAACCCCTACTCTCTCTTCTGTTTCCTTTTCCGGTGTCCTATTGGTGGTGGCTTGTGCCACCACCATCTACCCAAAGCACCATGATGTTCCAACAATGATGGATGGATTAAAAGCCAGAAGTCTGTATAACCATCAGCATCAAGTGACTCCGTGAGAACCCTAACTACAAAGAGGACTATTTCATTTATGTTAGGTAGAATGCCCAAAGGGGGACTGGGCGGTCTCGTGGCCTGGAACCCCTACAGATTTTATTTTTTTCTCCAGCTTTCTGGAGTTTTTTTTTGTTTTTTCTGTCCACCCTGGCCATCGGACCTTACTCCTTTTTATGTTAACTAAGGTTGTCTTATTTTAATTTCTTATTTGTCTTTTATTCTTCTTTTCTTCATTATGTAAAGCACTTTGAGCTACTTTTTGTATGAAAATGTGCTATATAAATAAATGTTGTTGTTGTTGTTGTTGTTGCTTGCTGCATTTTGTGTTCATAAGAATTACTTATGAACATTTTGAAATGAACAGTTTTTTCTTTTTTTTTTCTGTCCGGAGCTTCCAGACTCAGAAAACCTCCAATGATATATCATTCAACTCATATTGATGTCTAGTTATGCAAGACATCAAGCTTTTTGGGCACCTCTAGACACAAAAAAACTTAACTTTTTAGGTCATTTTTGGATCATATTTTTTGCAGGCAATTACACTATTCTGATAGAGTAAACCAGTAGGCGTTTTCAAGAAAAATGATCAGAAGGACATGATATGTGCATCCCACATCAGCTGACCCCAGTGGTTCACCCCTAATGGGATGTAAGGGGACAAACTTACTCAGTTTCACAAAATGTCCAGAAAAATTGGATTGGAAATATAAATATGTGGAGTGTTGTTTTATGGTATTTTGAGGTTGCTGATCACGAGTATGTTATTTTGGATATTTGATTGTTTACCAGTGGTCCTAGCCCACTATGAGTCACTCCCAGAAGGTTACCAGTTACAACTTTAAAATCCAAACATATGGGGCATTGTTTTAGATGATTTCAAGGTCAGTGATAAAGAATATGATTTAATTTTTGAGTTTTGATCCTTTACTAGGGATCCAGCCTGTTAAGGCTCTCTATCAGAATGTAAAAAATGACACATTTCTATTACAAGCAAGAATATTTAGGCCTCCATCCATCCATCCATCCATCCATCCATCCATCCATCCATCCATCCATCCATCCATCATCCAACCCGTATTTAGACCTGAAATATTTAAATGACTGCGGTGGGCTTGTTTCCTGCCTTGCGCCCTGTGTTGGCTGGGATTGGCTCCAGCAGACCCCCGTGACCCTGTAGTTAGGATATAGCGGGTTGGATAATGGAGGGATGGATATTTAAATGAAGTACACATTTTAATATTTCAAGTATCTGACTCAACTATTCTTAGTAATTATGTACTCCTACCTCATGAAACAAATAATTACATTTCTTATGAACACCCTACATTAGAGCGGCTTATGCCAGTTCAGACTTTTTTTATTTTTGTTAACATACACTAAATCTAAAAGGTTAGAAAATTTCAAATTATAATAATCAGTGGTATTTTATTCAGATTTAATTATAGACTTATTACCAAGTTTGTAAGATTTTTATGTTAAAATAATCAAAAAAGGATAATGACTATTTTTTTTATCTAAAGTTCAACAAAATTCTTTATATTGATTTAACCATATAAGCCTCTATTATAAGTGGAAATTCAAAATTGCATTGTGTCAATAGCAAAAATGAGAATGTTACAGCCAGTCTTAAAAGCATAACCACAAAGGAACGTCACTGCCTTGAATATTCGAGTTAACATAAAAAGTCAAATGATCCTTTAGTTACTATTACCATGAAACATATAAGCTTATTTTAAAATGCTAACATTGAACTGTTCGGTAAGAGTCTGTCCAGTAGGCATCTTAGTATCGACATGTCTCCTTCCTCAAATGCACCATCACTTCAGCAGCTCCTCTGAGTCTGAGCTTCATAGTTATCCTGACCACACGTCGACCACGTCAAAGCCTTTAATACCTCCAGATTAATGTCCTGCCCCAGTGCCATATGACCACAAAGGCAGCACCAGTACACTGCCATAATAAAAGGAGCACCATTGACTACTGACACACAAGTGGGTCTTGACAGTTTACTGTACTTTCCCACTTTGATTCACCTTACTTGAAGTAATCACTATGCATTGCAGCCATTGATGTAATGTTTTCTAGAGTTCCTGTGAGCAAAAAATTCCTTTTTCCTTTCTTATTGAAAGCTAACACATTGCTTTTAAATATACTTCACTTACCCTTTAGACACAACAGTCTCCCACTGTCATCTACTACACATGCATTTTGTAACATGCTCTTTTTTTGTGGAGTTTTGACCCAGCAGCATGACAACCCCACCCTGGTCAGGCGATATGGATGTGCACCATATGCTTACCTGTTTGAGGGGAAAGGTATCCAAAGCGCTGCACCTCCTCCAGCTCATCCCGCTTTCGGCTGTCAACAGAACGCAGCGACTGGCTTCGGGAGTTGTAATGCCCCTTGGCTAGTAAGGCAAGGGCTGTGATTAGCATTCAGGCTTTCCATGCACAGTGCAAGCAGTTAAGTTGAAACACACATTAAAGAGCTCAGAGGGGCATTCTGAAATGAGGGGTCTTCCATGATTTCAGGGAAATGACAGTACAACCCAAAGAAAGTGGCATGCAGAGTGAGACAACAAGTGACAGGTCAATGCTGAATGCTTCCCATACTGGGTGGGTGAGCTGACCCCCCTATCGAGGTCATGGCCTGTGACAAGCTGCCAGAGTGATGCCCACAGTGGGAGCAGGGTGGAATAGTCGAGTAGCTGACTGAAACAGTGCTGAAACAGGCCAATCAGCACTGTGGAAGTGAAGCCAACATGTGCATTGTGGCACTTTGCTATACTGGTAGGAAAATACAGTTGGCTTGTCTAGGAGAGCCAGTAAACGAATGCTCATTCTAATCTGAGAGAACGTATTAGTGACCACTCGTTCAAAGCTGGGAGACAGCTGATTGTTCTATCGCCATTCAGACCTTGCAACCATGTCTTTACTCATCCAATAATGGGAGAGCAAGAAAGTAGTCAATCAGCTAAATTGGAAGTGACTCTCACTCTCCATCTCTTAAAGATGGAGAGCTTGCCATAGCTCACTAGAATTTCAGAGACTTGGTAGATACTAATTCATTCTGAACTAGGAAAGCCTGCAGGAATCCATTCAGTCTTTACAAGAAGAGAAAATAAAACAAAACTGGAAGAGTCAACCTGAATATGGCACTAAAAGTGATTCTGCACTAGGAGAGCTCATAGACACAGACAGGAAAAAATGACAGCATTCAGTCACCAAATATGAGCTGATCGCTTGCCAATAGATGAACTAACTGGGAGGGCTCCCAAGTGATCACTCATTCTCAGTGGTCAAGGCCAGTCTAAACTGGGCAAGATTACAAAGAATAACTTAGTTAAACTGGGAAAACTGGTGGGGAGTCATTGATTGTAATCTGTCATCAAGGCATTCAGCATTTCTTGGAGCACTTTTCCATTAACACATGTTTCTCAGCTACTGGCTACTGGTGCAAACACTGCCAGTGTTTTGTGCTCTGACATGTTGCCTGGAGCTGAGTTTAAACAGGGTGGGTCCACCCTTGGGTGGTGTGTTAACAATGCTTATCACAGTACATCACACATAATGACAGTGCCTTCTTTATATTTGTCACAGAGAAGGCTATATTTTACCCATTGGCACTCCATCGCTGAAATTCATTAATGCTTTATGGTTTGCCGGTCTATATACATGAAAGACACCTTGCTGTTACACTGTGAGCCATGTCTTGTGCCCACTCACTCTACACTTGGCAGTTTCAGAAGACTTACGTGTACATGGGTGCAAATTGCAGGGCTGGCCTTCCTCCACCGTCCCCTCACAGAGGAAACCTTCTTTGGGAGAAGCTTGACAGACACGGCTGCGAGTTTGCACCCCTCCACCACAGTCCCTGTTGCACTCTTCCCATTTGGACCATACGCTCCAGCCACCTAATTCAAGGATGAGAGAGAGGGAGAAGGGGACAATTGTAAATAAGGCATCGCAATCAGAGCTAAGAAGACCCAATTCCTCCTTTCACAACTCTCTATTCACCCAAATGTCAAAGGTTAAACTTCATGTTCTTTGGTAAATTCAGGGTCATGAAAACATGAAGAAACCATAAACCAAATAATTCTTGAACAAAACAGGAAACACGGAAAGAAAGCTTGGCACCTACTCTACTGTCACACAGATGAAATTGAATCAGTAGCCAGAACTTGGTTTGGTGTGCTAAATAGATCCCTGCTGATGTGTACTGATGGAGCACTGGCATAGCTGTCATTTGTCATTGTTTGTAAAAGCAGAGACCAGGAAGAAAGCATTTAATTAGACCATTAGGAATGGAGAATAAAGTGGTAACTGGCCAGGAATGGGATCAGGGAAGGTGGACAAGGAGAACTGAGGATATTCAAGAATTTCTGACCAGGGGCAAGATGGAGGTGTGGGTAAAAAAATGGATGAATGAATGGAGGTCATATTTATAACAATGCCCTGAGTCCAGCATTTCACATCACCTAGAATCCATGACAATTGGCTTGCACCAAATTCCACTATTCCATTATTACCGACGATGTCAGCATTTGCAGTGATGCAATTTTCACATTCTGTGACATCAGGTTCATGTTTGCAGTTGCATTTAGAAATAACACAGATAGGCCAAGGCTTGTGATGCTTGTATGAGTTCCCAATGAACAATTCTGGTACTCTCTTTGTGTCATTATTTCATGCACTGTAATAAATTCTTTGTCAAGTAACTACCATATTATTTTTTAGATTTAATAGAAAAGGGGTAATAGTGCTTTGATAAACTAAAAAAATAAATTTTGGAGAGTTTTAGTGGAGGAAACTCTCAAGGTGACATTGCATTGGATGGAATGAATATTCAACGTGACATTATTTGTGCTTGACTGTGGTATGTGATGTCATTCGTGATATCATGGAGTTCCTGTTTCAAAACAAAATAAGCGCATTCACAACCAAATGCCAAGCTGAGTTTTAAATTACTAAAGCTGAAAGTCAACAGTTTATCTCAGCATTACAGCCACTGCGTCTTAGAAGCAAGTAACTCGAGAGGCAAGTGAAATCCATTTTGGCATCTAGCCATGCAGAAGAGACATAGAGACCTGGACTTCAAGGTCAGCCGGCTGGCCACTGTTCCAAATCTGAGAGGCATTGTGTTCAACAGCCAAATGCAGTCCTGCCAATGCAACACCAGCCATCACTAGCATTAACAAAAGGCATACAATTGTGACCAGAATATCAGGGCATTCCATCCTGCAGTGGGAGTTTATTTATGAAAAGAGCTGCTGTTAGGAAACTGTTCTTATCAAAGACAAAACAAAATTCTGCAGAAACCATCATCTGATTTAACATCATAGGCTTTTGTAAAACAGTATAATACCTATAACTACATGTTTATATTATACGTATATACACATGTATATACATATATAAATACACACACACACACACACACACACACATATATATATATATATTAGGAATGCTGGATCAGGAGCCAGCATCCCTAATACTGAACAGCCACCACCGAACGGCGATGATGACTATCTTGAAATGCAATCGGAGCATAGGGGGTCAATGTCTTTTTAGAAAGAAAAAAAAATAAAACGCATCTAAACCAAAATAAGGCTTTCAGTGGTCGTTTGTGGCATTGCAGTTTTCTCTTACACATCAAAGTTGCCAGTGTCTCCAGGCAACAAGGACATTCAGCTGCACAAATGTTCAAGCACAACGCTGTCATCGTACATTATTAAACATGCCATGTTCAGAAAAGCTGTCCAAAAAAACAAATTACAGCCGGCCTCCAAATATGATAAACATAACACTTTTAGTCATGAATGTTTAATAGGACTTTAAAAGAACAATAATTTCCCAAAGGCACATAATGATATGTGTTAATCTCTATGAATACAACATGAGGACCATCCCTGCCAGGGGAATGGCATATTAATTACTATCAAAAATTACTCCTCATCTCATACCCTAATGCATTTCCTTTTAAATTCACGCTCACTCATGCGCATGCTTGGCTCTACAGGGCGCCTGTCAGATTTTAGAAATGTTTTGAAATGGAATACAATGGCCGACGTCTTCTGTATGATAGTACCCTGATTATTGTTGCATTTCTGTCTGCTAGTCAGTTGAGCACCCTTAAGATGATGATAATGGCAGCCAGCCTATGGACACTAACATGTCTGTTCCCCTGCCCAGCCTATCAATTTGGTTTCCACTCTAAACACTGACCTCCCTGTTCTGTCTACATGTCCCACCACTGCCCTGTGATACACTCTACCATTTTTGTTTTCCTAAGGACACTGCCCTCTCACCCTGCCTTTACTCATATAAACACACAGAAATTATGGTCCATTTGTAGAATCAAGAATAAGAAGTAAGTTGATTGTGTTTTCCATTAAATTAAACAAGATACAAATTTTAATACATTCTTGTGTATTACTGTGACAGAGTGTGTCAATGTTGTGCATGTTAATTGGACAGGCAAGTAAGAATTTCACTGTACTTAGTACATGTGGCAATACTATTACTACTACTGCTACTGCTACTAGTTTCAGCTGGAATTAATAGAATAAGATTCCTCTAATCTATTTACATACTAACACTCGATTATTATTGGGTCCTCCAGCCATGACACAACCACCACCATGCACGACAGGTGACACAACACCCTTACTGTAAAATGCTATTTTTGGATTTTATTATAAATTCTATCACTGAAGTCCACAAAAATGTGTGTGCCTCTTAAACACGTGTCTCCCTGCCCTGTCTAAATGTTCTTAAGACTACCATGATTCCTGATGACACTGTCCTTCTGTCTTTTCTCCCTGTAGTATTGTGACAGAAACTGAGAGGTGACAGATACTCTATGCCCCATTCTACGCCTGAATTAAATTATGTGGGCTTGACAATGTACTGTTATACTACCTGACTTTTCTATTAACACCTTAAACACTGATTTGTCTGCTGTGTCTACATGTCATATCACCCTCACGTGCAAGCATTCTGTGCTTGTCTTGCCTCTGTATCACTCTATTCTATTTGCATCTTAAAAAACAATCTGCCTGTCCTGTCTAAATAGCACATCACTTCCTTACCCTGAGGCACTGAATTAATCCCTTAAATGTTCAGGTTTTACATAACATTGGCATTCTCATGACAAATGAAATAACTGTCTGCCTGTCTCTCTCTTAAAGTTGCATCAGTACCCTGTGGACGTTGATAGAATCTCCTCCCTGTTCTGCATTTACATCGTATCAGCACCCTAGGGACACTGATTTAGCCATCTACCTGGCTGTTCAGTCTTTACAAATTATAAGCTCCCAAGAACAATGTTATATAATAACTACCAAGCCGTTTGTTTTTTACATCATATCAGCACCCCAAAAACTCTTACATACTGAACCAGTCTACCTGTTCAGCGTTTACATTAAATCAGCACTCCAAAGATAAAGGTGTAATTCTCCAACATGAGAATGCTGAAAAACACAGATGTACAGTAACTGAATGTCCACCTATCCTGCACATACATCCCATTAGCCTCTCCTAGCTGCATGCACAATGTGTATACTGATCTGGTTCCCTTCTCCTGGTTTTGTGTCCTACCAATGCCACAAGGGTATTAGGCTATCCACCCTGACCTGTTAAAACTCAACTGATGGCTATAAACTCCCACCTACCCCTCCCTGCACTTCAGATTAGCATCTTAAACTTGAAGACGGTAAATCAAGCAATGTCATCAGTTACATTGTATCTTGACTTATTCCACAGTGACACCCAAAGGCTACACAGTGAACTGCACATCTGTTCTCCTAATTAGGGTTTTTTTTTTCTTTTTCAGACTACTGCTCATTATTAATAGCGGTGCTAAGACGAAAAAAGACAAGAGCTGGTGGAAAGCATTTGTAAAAGACAAGGGTATTTTTTTTAACTGAATACATTTCAATCACCTGAGTCACCAAAACATATATATTTTAGAAACTGGAGAGAATCAGACGTATTTCATGATTTCTCTGATGCTTGTGATAATGAAAATGTAGCTGTTTGGCCGATATATGACATTTGTGCTAAACCTACAGCCCACTTTTCAAAAATGAACCTTTGGTAAGTATTGGCAATCAGGTTGACTTTAATAGCAATAAACATTTTGCCCACATAATGTCAATCAACTTCATGTCTGTAGCTTCTAATGTCATGCACATCTGATTGATGGCATTTTACCATCTCAAGATTAATCCTGATGACATGTTTTATTGAAAACTGAAATTGGTATCTCCTGTATGATAGTTAGGACAGATTCACCTCTATCATTATATTCCATATGGTAATTTTAAAGCACCATTGGGACAAGGCTGTATGGACTGATTAGATCCATCTGAAAATGCTTCATCAGTTGGATATTGGATATTCTTGGGCCTAACATGCCTCTGAAGATGTATGTGGAAAACTATGGCAGTACATCAACGGTTGCAGGCTGCTTTGTTCCAGCTGAGAAGGAATCAGACACCTTATCACCACATAGAAGGCAAATGTTGGACTGCTAGAAATTCATCTCCAGCATACTGTATAGTGATATCCAGAATTTAGAAGGACTGCATCCTGGCCAGGGAAGAGTGAATCAATTATTAGTCCATACTCAGCTCTTCTAGATTTCAGAGCTGTTTGTCAGTCCTATTTTCAGTTGAAGAAAATTAAATTAAATAAAGGTTTTACATGGTCCAGTCTTGCAAGCCACCCATGTCCAATATTTATAGTGTGAGGGTTGTAGGTACATTCTTATTGTTATGAAAAAAAAAAAATTTTGAGATTAGCAAAATACTCTATTTAGGTTTGTACTTATCTCCCCTGCAGACAACCAAGACTTGGACAGTATCAGTTTGGACACCTGAGGGTGGCATCTCTTGTACTTGTAAACAATGCTATCATATTGGACTCATATCAAATTAAGCAGGCATGACAATATTCAGCACTTCAAAATCTGAAATCTTTGCTCTCTGCTGGAAAACGGTAACTTGATCTAAATGGTGACACTCATCACAGAAGACAGTGGAAGTAAAGAGCAAGCCAGTTCCTTACAAAATGCCCTAATGAACAAGCAACCTAAAAGAGGTTCCTCTGTAAGTTTATGTTAGGTTTTCTTTATAACTGGGGCATAGCTCAACATTCTGGGACAGTCTCAATCAGTTGATTTTGATTTGAGCAGACATTGCTACTGCTCCAAACAATGAGGAACTAGTTGAGGTAGTTTCAGCATTTAATGACAATCTTCCCTTAGGATCTCTCACAAGAACTAAATTATGAACAAAATCATTGGTAGAACAAGGATACCCTGAATGGTTTACAGATCTTCATATAGTCATGGAGTACCTGGAAATTCTCAGAACAAGCTGGAAATTGATGTTTGTGGAAGGAAAATTTTGACTTAAAAATATGTGCCAGTTCTTTACTATTTTGTTTTTGGTTTCAGGAAATGGATATATGACTTATACAGGGGTGGGCAAAAGCAGGTTTACAGTTTTGAGTATGTGGAATACTCAGTTAATTTATCCATCCATCCATCCATTACCCAACCCACTATATCCTAACTAGAGGGTCATGGTGGTCTGCTGGAGCCAATCTCAGCCAACACAGGGCGCAAAGCAGGAAACAAACCCTGGGCAGGTCTCCAGCCCACCGCAGGGCACAGTTTATTTATTTTTGTTGTATTATTTATTTGTATTATTTGTCTTCATCTTATTATTATTATTGAAGTGTGCTTGAATTTAGCAAGAAGACTACAAGAATGTGTAAATAATGAAGGCCAACAATTTGAGTACTTACAAGATGGTACATAAGTGCACTGTGCCACTATGCCATTCTTTTGAATTAATAAAGTTAACAAAGCTATTGATTTAATAAAGCTATTGTAATAATCATAACCTGCATGTCCTTTTCCATATGAACAATTGTAAACATACTTTTGCCCATCCTTGTATTTTATGGGTTGCACAGTGGAGGAATGATTAGTGCAGCTAACACTGCATGTATGGAGTCTGAATGTCTGTGACATGCTCCTATAGACTCTCTCTAGGTGTTTAGATTCTGGTTGACAACATCCCTGCCTGTTAGTTTAAATGTCAACTTTAAGTCTGTATAGTATGAGAGTTTGTGCCACCATTTTCAGAGCTGATTACTACCTTGAACCTGAAACCTGTAGATTGGGTTTCAACTGCCTGCACCCAACAACGGATAAGCTTGTTTCATTAAATAATATAATATAATATAATATAATATAATATAATATAATATAATATAATATAATATAATATAATATAATATAATATAATATAATATAACTAGCCATGTTGAAGACTGGTAATAGAATAAATTGAACAATATTTAATATCTCTTGGGCGGCACAATGGCACAGTAGCAGTGCTGCTGCCTAGCAGCAAGGACATCAGTGTCCTGGGTCCTCCCTGTGTGAAGTTTGCATTTTCTCCCTGTGTCTGTGTGGGTTTCCTCTGGGTACTCCAGTTCCCTCCTATGCAGATTAGGTGAACTGGCATTCCTAAATTGGCCCTAGTGTATGATTGGTGTGGGTTTATATGTATGTTTGCTGTGCAATTGACCAGTGCCCTGTCCAGGGTTTGTTCCTGCCTTATGCCCTGTCCAGGTCTAAGTGAGTTAGAAAATGATTGACTAGTTTCTCTTGCCCTTTGTGTACCTTCTGTGTCTCATACATCTGAACCTCTCTTGCTCAAAGCTTGCGTCTCGAGTGCATTGCCATAAAGTCTCCTTCTTTGATTCTGTCATTTCAAGGTGCTTTGCTTGCCTCCTGTCTGCTTTTATACTTTCTGTCTTTGAATGTGACTCTCAGCATGCCTCTTATGCCTTTACACTTCCTCATGTGCTTCACCCTTGTACTTCCTGCTTCAATTGCATCACCAAAGCCAAACTGACAGCTCAGATTGCTCAGAATGACCAGACACTCACAAAGAGACCATAATGTTTTATTATATATGTAATGTGAGTTGCCCCTGCAATGAAGTAATGCTCTGCCTGCCTATCCAAACTGGATTTAAAGGGTCCAAGAATGTTATGTTATTTTATAATATAATATAGAGACAGTATAGTTAAAAGTAAATAATAATTTAACAGCAGTATTAGAATTAAATGTCTTACACATATTCTTAAGCTGTAAGTGGTATCATCTTTGAGTGGCATGTGATACAAGCTTAAGGGTAGCTACTCAGAACTACAGTACTACCATTAATAAAGATGGTGCCTGTGTTCTCAGCTGTGAATTCATTAAAAAGTTGTGGAGTAATTGCTCTTTATTCTTTCCTTTCATGTGTTTCCTTTTTGACCTTGGAAATCAAACATGTAATAAGCTGCTCTTTAAAAATGTTCCTCCATCATTAATGTGCTTAAATTCTAGATTTTTAATATTTGTATCTGAAACATTTAATCACCGATTACTAGCTGAGCATACTTTAAATCGCTGTATACTGAATTTTGTGATAATAAGAGCATATTGTGTACTCAGGGCATATGTTGATTTGCTGTTTACCTGTTTGCTACTTATTGCTGGACATCGTTAATCCTTTGGGGTGGACTTGCTGCATACCTCAGAGGAAGGGGCATCTCCCACTTATGGGAAACCCACTGTTTGTGTAGTGACAGATTCTCTTGTGTGGCATCGTGCCAGCTTTCTCCCTGGATTTTGTCAGCCAGCAAAGACTCACGGATATTAGATCTGCAGCTGAGTTTGCAACTAACTCACATTCCATCCAGCCCGTGAGTCTGATGTTGCATCAGCAATACAGAAAGCACTAAAGTGTGATCTAATTTAAATGATGTTCAAAAAAAAAAATTGGATGGAAAGGACATATGAGACTACTGTCATTATTTTAAAGAATAAACTCCAAGATTAAATAACAAGGCTACCAGTCATGTTAGGCACAAAACAGACACAACATTGGGAGGTATGAAGAAGATGAGGTCAAGGTTATTCCAGAAGTAATTTCACTAACTTCTTCAACTGCTTCAATATTTCCATCATTGCTGTTATTATGGTTCAAGCACAATAGCGAAGTGATTGTCGTAATAACATGTATTACCATGGCTGCATTAGACCACTGTGGACTGTCCATTAGCATATCCCCTAAGGATATGTGTGTGTTTCAGCCACAGAAATTGAAAGATCAAGAAAACACTTTGTAGAGCATATAGCAGTGTAGGTCTGGCAGCATCAGGACCTTGGACAGAGCTGTTTTCAGAGGCCTACTGTCACCAGCTTATAACACTTCCTTTGAACAGTGTAAAAATATTCCAAGCAGCTAGTCATTTGTTTTGAATCTTCATAGCATTGTGCAGGGTTTAAGAGAAAATGGATTTTGTGAGGAGATCACTTACACAATTATGGTGTACGAATGATCAACTCAGTCATATTTCCTCCATGAAATTACCGTATATACTCTACTATAAGTCGGGTCTTGAAACCCGAAAAATCGATCATAAAATCAGACCCCGACTTATACGCCCATTTAAAAATGCAAGCTTTCATTTTTTTTTTGATTTACATCTTCTTGCTTCCTGCAATCTCACATCAGTTTCTCAGATACATCGAATTTTGTTGCAGCAGCGCAGTTACCAATTTATTTAACCACATCAACGACTTTTAATTTAAAACCAGCTTCATATTTTCCTCTGACTGAACACTCCATCGTGGATAAGAGATGCTCTTATGATAAAGATGTATGAGGGTGTTAGATACAAAAAACACAAAACAGTGCAAACGTCACTTTTGTTATAGTTCAGGTATTACTGTGTGGTCACGTGGGCACAGTACATAGAAAAAAAAGGCAGTGTGCTCCATGGTTAATCTCTCAGGTGGGCATTAGCATATAATAATCTCTTGGATCAAAACCGTGAGTTTTCCACATTCAAATATCGATAAAATACCAGAAATTATACAGTAAAATGAAGCCCCGACTTATCTGCGGGAGTATATATGGCATTTGTGTTGTGCATGGTTTATGAGAAACTAGATTATGTGAAGAGATCACTTACACAATTACGGCCTTAGAAATTGTGTACAGATGATCAACTCAGCCATATTTCCTCCATGAAATTATTTGTAAGCAATCCTTCAATATCTCATGATATAGCAACTTACAGCATCATTTAGTGTCCCAGACGTATGTTATGAGAACCTACAAATGGAGTAAGAAGCACATTCAAAAGGCAATGACTCCAAAAGAAAAACTCTGATAACAGGGCTACCATATTCTAGAAGGTCAAGATCTTCATGTCATCCTGCCTTGTCAGATTTTTACACTTTCATTTCTGCTCTACTGGATCCTCAGCAGTTCATCAGACACAACTGCAGAAGGTGCACTGAGGCCAAATTTCACAGCAAAGTCACCTTGCCTCCTCACTAATGGTATGCCGTAATGGCAAGACCCTGTCTCTCAAGACATATTGTGTTTCAGGCACTTCTGGAACTATCGACAGCTGGGAATGTGCTCTGCCATCATTTCACCACAATCAATATCATATCCGTAACTCAATCCTTACGCCCTGCTCACCTTGCCAATTTTTTTTTCTTTTTGTGGAGTCCAAGAAAGACACTAAGAAAGAAGGAAAGTCTTGTGCTCTGCAGTCAGCTGCGATATCACAGCATGTAATCAAGCTGCGTTTAGGGGCATTTGGGGACTGATCATACTCAGATTAGAGTTTTCAAATCTCAATCCTTTAAGAGGCTGCGTCAAGTCTCAGTGTGTCACTGGGGAAAGGACGGGGCTATGCAGCTGGCATGTTTAGTGCTCATTTCTCCTCTGTGAAGAGAAGACAAGAGTGATCATCTCGGGCGTTTGCCAACAAACTGGACATCGGCTCCATCCAATCTACAATGTACACTGTGGACAACAGAGACCACTGCCAGCAAATGAGGCATCTACTTTGTCCAGTTTGTAACAGACATACTGGCCAATATGTTTTAGACTTTATACTGTAAATGCATTCATTCTTCTGTCTCATAAAAGACATGCATATGAGCAAACAGCAAAGCTTTATTAGTTCATAAAGTCACTGAGGTCCTAAAAAAATGAGTTACATGGAGAAGTCTATGAGTACTATTGTTTAAAGAGGGAACATGAACTTCAAATTTAATGTCAAGGACATCAACCACTACACTATATTGCACCTCCTATTTCAGATGGGCACACGTCCTTATCCTTCTTAGGTAACCATCCCCCACATTCTTCTTTCCGTTATTTGTCTGAAAATGCTCCCCCATTTTAAGTCCTTAAAATGTTATTATCTTTTCTAATTCTGGTGTAATAAAGCTGCTTAATTAAAATATTAATTATTAAAGAGCCTGCCAGCCATTTGGTGGGTAAGAATCTAGCTGGGCAGCTCCAGCACAAATGTTTTATTTACAATGAGCAGTCCAGATACAATTTAGTTGGTCCAAAACGTTTGCACCCCAAATCTCTAATGTTTTAGAGAACATGAGGTGTCAGATTACAGAAGGCATTGGTCTGCAGCACTGACTTTAATTTGGCGACAACAAAAAGGATAAGAAGTGTGAATTTCTCGTGACAGATTTTAGACGCATCTTATGTTCCCAATCATACTGACTTAGCCAAATCAGTATGAAGCCTGCAACAAAAGTAAGCTTTTCTTTTGTACAGTTGAATTTATTTTTACACAATATTCTTCTCATTTGAAGCTCAGAGTGTGGTGTTTATTTTGCAGATACTTAAATTAAGGGATAAAATAACACACATTGAAACAAAGAAAAATCTTAAATCTGTATATATGGCTGCATATCTTTTAACATGAATAACATGCACCTTTCTCAATCATGCTTAATCCAGTTCAGGGTTACAAACAGCTGGGGTCTACCTTGGTGGCTTTGGGCACATGGCAGGAACAAATTCTGGATGGGACACCAGTCCATGACAGGGTCACCTTGCACACATCTATACACACTTATAAGGGGGAAATTTGGAATGATCAGTTAACCTGACATGCACTTTTTTGGGGTGTGGGATGGAAAGTCTGCTTTTTTATACTTCAAATTTCTAATCATAACAATGTCAAATGCTAAAATCTACAATTTACAGGTTAGTTAGCAATGTCGAGAAAGAATACAATTTCATTTTATACAAATTCCAAAGCAATCAAACCCTTCTGGGCCCACTACTGTTAGATTACAGCTGATCAAAACTATATGACAACAGCAATTGAAAGTCCAGAATCCAGTGGACATTATACACTGTGCTATAATGTAAGCAATGGTTCATGATTTTAGTGGATTTCAACAAATGTTTCAGTCTCAGTCTGTCAATATGTTTGCTCAAATCTTCCATCCATTCTGATGTCTTGTCTAAGACAATACGAGAACTTGATTAAAATGGTAGTGGCCGTACTCAAAGAAAAGAAAAAGAATAGTAAAATCTCAGTAATAGCTAATCAAAGTGACTACTACAACTAATAATTGGAAAAATGAAAAGCAGTACTACATTTTGAATAAGACTATGCTCTTATAAGGGCCTTCAGCTTTGATATAAATGCAAAGATTTTGTCTTCAATTTTGTAAAGTGGATCATTCCAGAGTTTGGGGGCCATATAATTAGAAGCAGCTTTAGGGGAGTGCAGGGCCAGTTACGTCAAACGCTGTTACCGGTATGTGCGTGAATTTAATAAAAATAATGTTAACATACACCTGATTTTCTCATTACAGTATTCAGCTAAATTTTTGCAAGATAACATACTGACTTTATCAAAATATAACTGGATAATAGAACTTGACAAATCTGCTCGAATGGGACACGCGGACCTCAAAAGTGAGGCCCCCTTAGGCACGGGGCCTGGGGCGGTCGCCCCACTTGCCACCCTCAAACTGCGCTCTTGCATATAATAGCTTTCTTTACTCTAAAAATATTGGCAGTATACTCTAGGCGATAACAGGCTAATCTTTTAAAGAATTTTTATATATTATAAGAGAGATGAAAAGTCAGCTATAAACCTAACTTAAAGTCAAAGTCAAGAATTGTGAATTAGAGTTAAAAAATTGTCGTTTTTAATTCTAGTTATAATCCTTGCTGCTATGTTTTGACTTAACTATAAAGTAGAAGTCAAACAAGTTGAACAGCCTGACAAATAATTCATTACAATAGTCAATTCTGCTTGATACACACGAATGAACAAGCTAATCTGTATCTTCTAAATTAAACGAAAAATAACAGAAATAAAACATACACCTCAAATGCCCTCTATTTCTATACAGAAATAAAATCTTAATGCAAAAATGTGACAAGTAAAGGTTAGAGGAGTGTCAAAAAATACACGGAATGTCGTGTTCTGCATAGAAATTTTGCTGGATGGCAAAATGTTAGGAGTTATTTTAGACATAGCTAAGCAACGCTGTATTCACATACAGAGAAATGAATGTATGCAATCTTAAAAATACTGGTTCTTTAATGGCACTTTACAGTTCTTTTCTGGGTTGTGTGGTTCCTCGTAGAACTCTTGCTGAACAAAGCACTATTTCACTCTGTAAAGGATTCCTTGCATATGAAGTTGGTTTTATGTGCTTTGAAAAACTTCTGAATACATACAAAAAAAAAAAAACCTGCAATCTGCAATGTATGGTGGGCTACCTTGCATAGCACTAACACATTAAGAAAACATGACTTAGCCAGTGTTACTGAACGTATGCAACAAGAGTCCTTTCAAAATCATGGCCCATTGGTATTTCATAAATCCATCACCATCTATTCCTGGTCACTTACTGTATGGAGATCGTTATGGACCCAAATTAATAAACATTCTTTCTGGAACCTTCATGTTGATGGATCTTTTGGGAACCAATAATGGTTCCCCTGTGACATCACTCTGAAGATTCATTCTGGCACATTTATTTTTAAGAGTATAGATCAAATAAATAATGTTAAAAGCTATTCTTTCAAAAAAATATATACACAGAAAATATTTGATGTTTATAAATACCTTTAAAAATATTACATTTTGTGCAATTGCACGACCTGTACTAATAGAGCTCCCATCAAAAAACACAGTGTCACTATCTGCATCAGGCTTATTACATTCATCTCTTGGATTTCAAAATACAATACGGTATCATTTAAAACGTTGAATAAATTTAGCTCTATCTAACGCAGTGGTTCTCAAACTGTGGGGCGCGTAGTAACAAAAAAGGGGGCGCAAATGTTGCCATATGTTGCGTAACTTCGCTATTCATAGGGAAATTTTAAACTTGTAGTGGTGTATCGGCAGCAAAAAATATAGGAATAAATTTTATTAGGGTTTCAAAAAAACGTTAAGGGGGCGCGATTAAAACTGTTATGAAAACTCGGGTCGCAAATACTTAAAGGTTGAGAAACGCTGAT
The DNA here is from genome assembly GCF_900747795.2 of Erpetoichthys calabaricus. Taxonomy (NCBI): domain Eukaryota; kingdom Metazoa; phylum Chordata; class Cladistia; order Polypteriformes; family Polypteridae; genus Erpetoichthys; species Erpetoichthys calabaricus. The sequence goes on along the minus strand of NC_041406.2, from coordinate 115,722,451 downwards.
CTAACACAACATAAGAACGTAGAATAATACAAAATAAATTGTCGTACCTTAAAGGTCTTCACAAAATGTCATACCCAAATTATCCAACAAATAGCCATCAAGTAAAATTAAAGTATTTTGTAATTACTGCTTAAGCTTGTCTGGGATCGTTTCCACAGATAGTCCAAGCAAAAATGGCATTCAGATGATGGACAAATATAAATCAAAAATGCACATTGACATGAGGCAAATGTTCATTGTCAACAGCTCTCCTTTTGTAGTGACTTTCACCTGACAGGTTTTAATTAATGTAGACAGATACTGAATAGCTGAATTAGGAAAAGTAGGACTTTACAATAAGCAAAAGGAATTCTTTCGGGTGGAGTGTCTGATAGTGGTAAACTTTAATTTGTGGGCTGCCAGTGTTTGTACAGTAAGCATGTGTGTATGGAACAGCAAAGCACTGATAGAAGCTTATTGACACACAGGGCAGATAAGAAGATCAAGAAAATAGAGTTAAAAAAAAAAATTTAAAACCCTCACTATTAAAAAGGGAGTCTGTAATCTTGTACAAGTGTGACACATTGGTGCAGTTCAGAACGTGTTGTTGTTTTCTTTAAGAAACATGTGAGCACTGGCATTGTGCTCCATGCTGTTAATTCCACAACACTGTGAAGTTCTGCTTGAATTACCTATACGTGTTGGTATCTTCTTATTTACATATTAACAATATGCTTTTACAGATATGTTACACTGATAATTTACAGATATGCACTGACATTCACTTAAAACAAATGCAAAATATTCAGTTTATGCATAATATGCAGTAAATAAAAAACAGAAACTTATTATTACACACCAGATGAAAAAATTGACAGATCTAAGCCATTTTCCCATTAATATATTCATGATTCTTCTAACTTGGCAAACCTCACTGGCCTATGGACACTTCCAGCTGTGACCTTGAGATGTTCATACTTTATCAACACATACTTTGCTCACTAGGAGGTTGGCAAATGAAATGCGGTGTAGCGTCATGCAGCATTTGGCAGAAGGACAGAAAATGAAGTAGGAAGGGAGGACAGAACTCAATATTTATAAATAATTAGGGCATGGAAACATAAGGAAAGGAAGGAAGGAAGGAAGGAAGGAAGGAAGGAAGGAAGGAAGGGGAAAATCTACTAATGTTATAATGCAAGAATTTCTCAAAAGATTCAGATAAGGAAAATGAAAGAAAAATAGAAAAATTCTGCACTGCACTGAAATTGTAGGAAACATATCAACATTCAGAACTCTCCATAAGAATGGGTGGACCATGATGAAAATTAGAGACACAGATGATAGAAGTGTAAGGAAAATAAAGAACACCATGAAAAATATGAAGCATGCCATCCACCACCACCACCTCCTCAGCTTTTCCAATTCTGTGCTACTGAGGATTCAAAATGCACCACTGAACAAAGTCATCCAGCAGGATCTCATATGCAATAACTGCAGAAATGTCTGATAATTTCTTCTGGTGCCATCTCTTAGAAATGTTTTTGATATCTGACATATATTAGATGAAAAGGAAATTTTGAGTTTATAGGTCTGTATGTGCTGAATAAGTTCCTCACACTTAGAAAGACTTTATGAAATGAGGTTCTAAAGCTCACATTACAAACTGTAGGTTGAAAAAAAGATAACCCCCTAACAAGTAAAAACATATGTGATTAATTATCAGCATTAAACTATATACTAACTACACAGAGTAGAGAAATCTGATGTCAAATAAACAACAGAATTTCCCAATCTCCTAAACAAGAGCAAACTTAAAATATATATTGTAACATTCTCAAACCCAATTAATCCAATTCCGGACTTTGGGGATTAGAAACTGACCACAGACATGGCAACAGTCCTGCTCAGGGCTCAATCACAGACTCACTGACACTCACACAGCCCCAGTTTAGAATTTAACATGCATGTCTTGGTAGAGGAACAACTCAAGAATGTGTAAGGTTATTAAAATTGTACACAACATTTTGGAAAGTATACACTGCATAAGCAATACGTATCAAACAACAAAGAGCTGCATTTGGGAAAACAGCTTAAAGAAATCATCTACGTGGCTGACACTGGTAATTTAAGAGCAAATAATGGCATACTAAAGATATTAATACTGCATGTGTTATGCATTTGATAAAAACAGAGTAAAAAAAAGAAACGTCAGCAAAACTTTCAATGAAGCATTTGTTGTAAACTAAATAGCAGAGGAATAAATATCAGTTAAACGACAAGTAAGCACTTGTTGAATCAACATTGGCAACTTAAGACTCATGGTGCATTTAAATTATGAGATGCTATACTAAATATATAGTTGAGAGCTATAAACATATTTCAGACTAACAGATTTTCAAAAAAATAATTTTGCATGAAATAAATTCAATATCAGCTCTCCATGATTCTTAAATGGATAAGGGTGTTAGAAAATAAATGAATGGAATATCCATAAAAGAAATGAAACGATGTCCACTTGGTAATACAAATGTGAAATAAACAACCAAACGCAGGAAAGAGTTCTTTTCATAAATCAGTTGAAACACTCAAAAGCTGGGGAAACAGCCTGCAGAGCATACCAGATAAACAGCAAATAATTCTATTTCAAATACCTGGCATATCACTGCACACTGCAGACAAAGCTGACCAGTTAACAGGCATCTAGACTGTGAAAACTATCCTTCAAATAACCAAAAAACAAGGGCATTTGAATAGCAATGGTCAAAGTGCATTTTTATAGATGTTTTTGCTTTTTGCTTATTTTCTGTACTTCATGCCACTGTGTTGTTCTTTCAGTTCTTATTTTTTGCTTTAGAAAAAATATTTCTTTCATGTATTACTTTTAAAAATACAATATATTGTCGACTGTAGCACACCAGGACTAAGCCAAAGGGAACACATAACAGAGATGACAGAGAGTCTGCTTTTTATACACTACTGTTGTCACTGACCCTCGGCTAGCTCCGCCCTCCTCACTGTCTACTGCCACGCCCACCTCTGGCTCCCTTTAAAAAGATTTCTGCAGTGGTCAGGTCTGATTTGGATAACCAGTAGAAAGAAGTTCACTATGGAGCAAAAGGCAACATCTGTGGTGTTACAGTGTCCTTGTCTATCAACTGCTTTTCACAAAGAAACCAATAAACAATTGCAATAAACTGAGCTTTCTCATTTGGAACCCCAAGCCTTCTTTATCCCTCTCTCTGTCTCTTTCTTTTTTACAGCAGTTTTGCCTATAAAGCACTTACAGGCAACTCTTTTGTCAAGGACATAATAATAAAAATAAATTGGGAAGACAAAGTAAAGCTTACAAAAGTTACATAAATCAAATCTATGTACGTGACACCATATAAGTCTCATAAAAAAAAATAATAAAAAAATGGGATCTCGGACACAGTCAGGAAAGTCACATAAAATATGTAAGTATACAGCTCTACCCGAACATATATACTGTACTAAATAAGCAGACTAGCATCACTATACAATAGCCTTTACCTTTTAAGCTTCCCTTATAAATATAGTCTAAGTCTAAACTGGTATCATATAGACAAGAGACACAGCTTTCCAGTTTGGAAGTGCTGAACACTTCTGCCACAGGCATCTTCCAGAAAGTAATAGTCATTAAACATCAAGAAATGGCTCCCAGTAACTGAACCTTCTGCAAGAGAGACAAATCTTACTGAGCATTAGCCAGAAGAATCATTTATTTTTTTCAGTTTTAGATTAGATGTATTAAATGTGCATCATAATGCAGGAAAAAGCTTTAAGATGAAAAAAGCATCCACTTACCCACGATCTCGGCATCCCTGTTGCTCTCTTTTAAACTGGGAATGCAATTCTCCAGAAAGATACCTCCCCGAATGCAACCATCCTGTTTCTTCACGGGACTGTCCCAGCACTGACAGGGTGTCTGCATGATGCCACAGGGTCGAGACGCAGTGCTGGAAGCCAGGCAGCTCTCTACCCATTTACAAAGAATCTGGCAGGCTGGCATGCTGGGATTTCTGTTACCCACCACCAAGTATTCAGCTGAGAACTCGCCGTCTCCTTCAATGCTCAAAGAGGAACCATCCCTTGGCAGGACTTTCTTCATCTGCAGAAACTGTTTGCCAGACTGCAGGAAAGCATACCTTGTTGATATGTCACAGAGCTTGAGGACTTCATCAAAACTCTCCATTCCCAAGTAGGTGCGGGTTGTCTCTAGAAAGGAATCAAACTGAAAAGTTCTGACCAGCCGAGGATCGCAAGCAGTGGTGGGCTTAGAAACCTTCATGAAAAGAGTGTAGCGCCGTGGGTCAGGGTTCTGGATGATCCAGGAACAATGGGAAGCTAAGCCACCATTGTTCGTAGCAGGGAAGACAGAAGATGAAGAGAAGTAGCCAAAAAACTCTCCTTGTACCAAAGTAGTGCAAGTGTTGGCTGTGGATCCTGAAGGCAAAGAAGAAGATGTGGCAGAGGTCCATGCCAAGAACAGTGCTGGCCAGGACACAGCCAGCCGCAGAGACACAAAAGCAACTCCACTCATCCTAGGCACTTTAGCTGGAAAACACAATAAGAACTGACTGTCCAGATCAGGTATGGAACATAACAGGGAAGTCAAAGCAGCGTCTCTCTTTGGCTCCAAGTACTACGTTGATTCCCTTTCCTCTTTTTAAAAGTGAAAGTTTTGTTCTTTTTATTTCATAGAAATAATTCCAAATGTTGTTTTTGAATTTGGCTCATTAATTAGTACAGCTGACCTAGAACCAAAGGAAAAAATGAAAAAGTAATTAGTTGTGAAAGAAAGAAAAGAACCTTTATTATAATATCGTTAAACCATAAGGAATGAATAAACATTTAATATAAAAATATTAAGAATTTTCCCTATACACTGTACAGTTGATGTGGATGGAGAAGCATTGCTTCTTATTTAACTGCTCCCTGTGTGACATGGAGCAGGTCAGCTTACCGTCACAAAAACTCCATTGTGCTACACTCCTGTAGTTTGTGAGTTACTTGGGATTTGCATTAGCTAAATAAATATATGTAAATATATACAGCATTAGTGTACCACACAAGTAAATATTATAGTTTGGGAACATTTTGAGACCATACTGGATATGGAAACTAACATGTACATGAGCTCCTTTCTTTATAGATCTTCAGTCCCACTTTACTAACATATGCCACATTCTTCCGGCTTAAAATCAGAATCAATACAGCATACTGTTACGTTGCATTTATCATCTACAGACTTAAAATAGCGTGTCATTTATATTCTAATTGAGATCATTTGTGTACAGTGCATGTATATTAACAGATGTAAATAGAGTCAGGGTTTTTCTGTACGGTTTCAGGTAATGGAAGTCTAGAAGCAGGTAGGCTGATTTATTTTTTCTACTAATGACAACGAAGTTCTTTATTTTAATAACATTTTTATTTATTCTGGCACTGGAGATATGCCAGTTAATGTAACATTTTTTCTATTTGTACTGTTACAATTATATATTCTTCTTAGATATGGAGTTGATGTCCTTGATTATCCTTCTCCAAACTCTGCGGTCATGTACCTCTTCAACAGCCAAGCCCTTTTCCTGTAGATCTTTCTTGACTTTAACTACCATTACATATAATGTCACGTTTTATACATTAGGTCACATCTGATATACCAGGAATTAATTTTAAATAATAATATATGGAGTGAATTCTGAATATAATGTATAAAATAAAAAATATTCACATAGTCACTTGTCAAGAATATACAGTATATAATCAAAATTAGCATTTACATAAATATAATATGTATATTGATAGAGTACATTTTAACTGCATGTTTGGAAATGGACATTTGCCTGTTTGGTACCCCAATACACGTACCTGCTGTGTACAAGCATTTCTGTACACTTAGGAATACTGTTTAAAGCGAAGCCAGCTTTTCTCTTTTGTTGACAATCTAAAGAAAGCAACATGAAGGGTTCATAATTAGGACGAGCAGATAAGGTGCTCATCGAATTTATTTCAAATCAGTTTCTTTTTGTAAAGTGCTCTTGACTGTGTATAGTCTCAAAGTGCTTGTTGCTATGAAGCAATGACAAAAGTAATTAAACCATCAGTCATTTACATACATGAACACACATTGAGCACACTGTAAAACTGAAAAAAAATAATAATAAAAGCTGAGTATTCAGAATGGGCCCACTTTGCCAAGTTAAACAGTCGTTTGTGTTACTGATGAGGATGATATTCCAGCCGTCATCAATCATGGCGTTCTGGAGACATTTTTCCAATGTCTGAAATTCAGAAAGTAATGAGGGGATACTATAACTAAATCCCTGTACATACTGTAATTGATTTTGATATGTATTAACTAAACCATTCAAGAACAGTGCCATTTAGCCCAATGTCATTTTCAAGCATGTGTATCAGAATAGACTTGTGAATAGTGACAACAGCTGCACCTAAATCTAAAAATATAATACTTAGATAATCTTCTTCATCAGATGAAAATTAAATGTCACTGACAACATGAGTTTTTGCTGCTTAGGTACTGTGACTGGTGTGATTACCAGACTGAAACTTCCAAAACAACCTGATATGAGTAACGTAAGATCAAAACTTAATTATTTTAACTCAATTTTTTTTCAAGAGAGAGAGAGAGACAAAAAAGTATCAATATGAAATAAGTCATGCCACAATATTAGCATCGGGAGTGTCTAATGGGTTCATGCCTGAGGAAAAATGGGGGAAAGGTTAAGGGTGTGACACAAAAACTACCCACTCTTACATTTCCACATTTAGAATGGAGGAACACCCACTGGAAGACATCTGACATCATTTCCAGGAGAACACACATGACTCCGCCTTTTCCCCCCTACACGGTCATACTGTATATCTAGTAACCTGACTGGATGTCTGTGTTCAGTCTAAAGCCAGCTAACCTAAGGGTCAGACCTTAAAGAGCTAGTGGCTTGAATCTTGGCAAAGATAGACCACAACTGCTTATTTGTGGTTTTTATTGATTTTTGTGTTTTCCTTTTGGACCTTAAACGGGGCATCCTTCAGGACCCCAACACTTTCTCATTTATTGTTTCTTTGATTCACAGTTTCTTGTTTCTTTGACTTACTTACTTATTTATTTACTTTACTTAACTTATATAATTAAATTTGAGCCTAGCTCTGATTTTTGCAATAATGGTCAGACAAATGGCACTCTTAATATTTTAGGAATTGTGCCAGTCAATAAAAGCTATAGATATGGTCATTCAAATGTATCTTTGGATTTTAAACTTTAAGAAGAAATCAGTTTTTAAAAGACTAAACAAATCAGGCATGTGAGGAGGCATCAGCTGCAGCTGCATAAGGAATTGGCAAAAACAGAGGCAAACTGCATCTGTTTTTGTTAACAAAAATAAGCCTTTTAATAAAAGATGTGGCCAGTGCTGCTGTACCCCACAGCTAAATGCTTTATTTAAAAAAGGTAATTGGGCAATTATGTGAAAGAGAAAACCATATCAAAAATGATTTGCAGAGCAGTTAACTGTTTCTTAATAAGATATGGGAAAGGAATTAAATATATACTGTCTAACTTGGACTTTATCAAATGTACAGGTGCACCTCGCTGGCTGCAGTGCCTACTCATATCATTTGAGGTCAGAACTTTATTTTCAATATATAACCATCCATTAACTCATTCGTTTTCTGAACTTGCTTTTCCATTGCAAGATAACACATACCCAGGACCTGTTCTGGAAACATTTGGTGCAATACAAGAACCAAACCTGGAAGAAATGCCTGCACTCCCATTTACTCACACCCTGCCAATTCAGAGTTGCCAGTTAACTTATTCTGCATAACTTTGAGAGGTAGATGGAAACCTGAGTACCAGACTGTGAAAAGCCTCATGGGTACAGAAAGAATATACAAATTTCAGAAAAACAGTGATTGATCAGGAAATCAAGTAAGATCTCTGGCTCTCAACTTCACCACCGTGTTTGGTCAACAACTCTTTAAATATATGTAACACATTTAATAAAGCAAAGCAAAACCACATTAAAATATAAGAGTACAAGAATATGAATCATGGAATACATTTGACAGTGCTAGTGTTTAAGAAGAGCACTCAGACAATATGGGGTCTTCAGCTATTCACAACATAGGGTTGCTTGAGGGAATGAACTGGTTTTATACCTGACAGTGGGAACAATGCAATGGCAGTACTGCCTTCCTGACTATAGTCTGCACACTGTTTGATTAAAATCTGTATTGTGGCTTCACTTTGGTGGCATTTGGAAAAGATCTCAACAATTAATGTTAACTCAGATCCTGCGTGTGTTTTTTTACAGGTTTGATATCGTTCTTTTTGTCTTGTTACAGTTAATGTACCATGCTGTAATGCCTCACTCAAGCCACTTTTACATCTAGAACACCATCTTATTACTCCAGCTACTCCTTAAATACCAGAAAATGTTTTTTTTTCCACATAAAATCAGTGTTGTGAAGCAAACCTCCATTCTTCAAGGTATCTAAACCAGCTAATCCACTCATAATGATTAATATGTGTCTCTCTTTGTATCTCCTGAGGTCCGTGATGGTGTTTAGGTGTAGGCTGCTAAAACTACAACACACTATCAGATCTGCCTCCTCATTCCTGTATGCAGCCTTACTGCTATTGATAATGACTTACTAGCAACTTTGATGCCATTGTTAGTATAATTGACTATAAAGTCATGAGTACACAGTGGCCATAGTATGAAATTAAAGTAGCAGAGAGTCCTACTGTGAAAATGGATGAGGTTTTGCTTTCTATATCTGCTATATTTGCTCATCTCTTTTGAAAAATTCAGGGCAACAATCCAGAAATTCCAATACCAGCCCAGAGGTAACAGTTGTGTCAACAACAATAAATAGCATCTGCACACAGGTGTCTCACTTGACTGGTCATTCAATGCCAATGTGTAGAACCAGAAAGATGGTACCATCCACTGATGTACCATTGATAGGAAACTTGCAAGAGAGATGTCATTGTCAGGTGTAAGACATTCCAAGTGCTTCATGGGCAGAAATGAAAGCCAATGGTTGTTAACCATTCACATTATGGTGGATAACACAATCGGCCTAAATATTTCACATCACAAAGATAGAAAACTGTATTAGGTATAGTGCAATCATTTCAATTTATGTTTTAAGTATAAAAATTTAGAAGGTGCATCTGGCTACTTTTAGTAATGGCCACATACACAATGAGCAAGGATGTCCACATGTGACCAGCCTGATATCTATCTGTTGTTTCAGCTCAGCAGCTTATCCAGAAACAGGACATTTTTCAAAGAAAAAGCAGACTCCAGAATAGCCACCCCTCTTCTTAAAACCCTGTTGCCTCATTATAGCATCTTTAAAGTTCCATTATATGTTCATCTTCCAGTAATGTGTATAGCTAAACACAGTGGGGCTTGAATGTCATCTGCTAGAGAAATCCATTGTGCCCTTGCTGCTCATATATATTGCCTGCCTCATCATAAAGAGTTCAGGCTCCTTACCAGCCTGTGTAGAAATAATTGGGAGTCAGTGGTCCGCAGCCGAGAGGGGCAGAAGGGAATTATGGGTTCACTCAGAGGCCAATAACTGATCTGCAGAAAGCAGGGACTCACATTTGCTATATGCTCTCATTAACGATAAAAAGAATCAGCGTTCCTCATAATAGGACGTACTGTATAAACTGGGAGTGTGTGTCTTCTTCACTTAAACAGGGACAGCAATGCATGGCAAAACCAGTTTGACATTTACTTTCACTGAATTGACAAAGCTATCACGAGGAAGCCCATTAACATTTATATGATATTGTGTGCTGGTTTGGGAAGTAAGATCAGCATCTGTCATTTTCTCTGCCATTTTCTGTGCTAATTATATTATACACAAGTCTTTCTTTCTTTCTTTCTTTCTTTCTTTCTTTCTTTCTTTCTTTCTTTCTTTCTTTCTTTCTTTCTTTCTTTCTTTCTTTCTTTCTTTCTTTCTTTCTTTCTTTCTTTCTTTCTTTCTTTCATCCCAGTGGTAGTTATCATTGTCACATTAAAATGGAATTGCTTAGTTAAGTGATTTACTAGAACTATGATCGTTTTATATTATTACATTAGGTCTAATGAACAAGAATTCAGTTGATTCATATTGTTGTTAGATTATTTTGTGATGTTAAAGTAAATCTTAAATTCTATAAGAAACTCAGGTTATCTTGGAACACACACTGGCAGCTGTACTAAAGGCTATGGTTTACCACAGTGGTGAGTGAAATGTTTCCCACAAAACTGAACATATAGCAAAACTCAGTGTTTTACTTCCCCAAAAAACTGCAAAACAATTTATGTTTCCCTCCCAGCAAAATTTGTACCATTGACAAAAAAAGACTGGTGTTGATTTCCTGTCTGGTATAAAGACTTTAGGAACAAAAGCTCTTCTTAGTTAGTTTTGCTCTTTGCAATTGCAAAATTTTCTGAATTTTATTGTTGGTTCTGTAAAAAAGTATGCAAACTGAAATGTCCCTGTTTTGTTCATCACTAGTTTACCACTACTGATCGCTCTTTCAGCTGCTGACCAGACCACCTGATGAGTTTTAATTGTTTCTTGAGAAGGAAAGTTCAAGAAGCCTGATCTGTGCTGTTACTTAATTAACCTAATATGAAATGATTAAGCCTTGGTATTGCATGTAGGATGGCATTGTGGCCAGCACTTGATGATTGTGTGTGTTGAGTCAACACATTCTCCCCAATTGTGCCCTTTTTTTGGGTACTTTGGCTTTACTCCCAAAATCATGGGAAAGGTCAGCTTACAGTTTGAAATTGGTGCCATGTGAATGGATCCTCAGACCTCTGAGCTTCATTTTTCTGTTTAATATTTTTGTATAAGGTATGGGTTTGGTGAATGATAGGACTGATTTTTGGTTTAGACACAAGAGAGAAATTCACTTGTCTTTTCCAGCAGGCATAGCAAAATCTCTGATCAAAAAATGTGGGACCACAAGATGAAACATGTGAAATTCAGACTTGAAATTGCTTCTGAATAACAGATTTATGGTCTTGCTTCAGACATGTATTTTCATAAGTCTATTGAAATATATTTGTCCTACGCCACAGAAATAAAGAAACGAGAAAAATGTCTTCTTTAATAAAGGAAACGGAAATAAATATTTTCAAAAGGAATACTGTGAGCAGTATGACAAAAAGTGCTGAGAGTTATACACTCACAATCAGTCAGGTTTTGAAAAGTGGGCTTGTAGAACCAGACCCTCTCTAAAAATCTGTTTCATGTGCTAGTAACTATCAAAGGAAAAATATTAATTTCCATGTACTATCTATTCAGACTGTAAGAACTGAGTGTACTTCAAGAGTGCTAAGTGATTAAACACTCGCCAAAGCAGATGGACACTAATTTTGGTTTTGCAATTACTTGACAAAGAGATGAAAGTGGCAAGGCTGATGTCCTGTCAAGAATATGTGAACCGAATTAAGCTTCTGGATACTGTAAATAAAAACTACCTCTGGAGTAATTTCTTGTGTATCCTTTAGTGAAGTTTCACAACAATTAAGAGGAATGCATTGAAGAATCTAAGGTTCAACAAAATTTGGACTTACTGTCGTGGTTCTTATGTGAAATGCTTAGCCCATACTTAGTCTTTTGGCCTAGTCATAGTTCCACTGTTGGCTATGTTCTGACCTTGCTCCTGCACCTTGGTTGTTGGCATGCTTTCATGTTTGTTTCACTTGCAAACCTGTTGAGTGGTCCTGAGGTCATGCAAACACAAAGCTATCCTAGATTGGATGAAGCAGCTTTGAAAATGTTATATTGTGTAATAGTTTCCTATATAGAAACTTACCATCTCAGTTTCTGCCACTATCGATTTCACTACAAAATTCAGTGTGTACTTGCAATCATATTTTCACATATGCATTTTCTTATCATGGGCCTCATGGCTCATTTCAGTCTGCCAATTTTTAAGATTTGTGAGACAATACCTTACCAATTTTAATGATTATTCCATAGTCTTGTGAAGTATTGTAGAGGTATTTTAGATCTTGTATAACGAAAAGTATAGGTTTTCCTGACTCCTGAAACACTGAGGTAGACTTTAAACTGGAATGTGAAGTTTTGTAAGGTGTGAAATACTGCATTTTATTCCATCATGGAGAGAATAATTAACACTTAAACAAATGATGATCTCTAGTGGAAACCTTTACACAATGTGTATGCTGTTAGAACTCACCTAAGGGTCATTAACCAAAAAGTAACTCAAGAGTCTTTATCACACTTGACCTATTCTCGATTGCCACTTTTTCTCTTATCCCAAAACTATTGTTTCATATTATTTTGTTATTACTCCAAGCTAGTTCATAATTTTGTTTCCTATGCTAATTGACAGCCAGCAAACTATTTGGTTAATTGAGTCAAATGTATAATATGGAGATGAAGGTAAACAAATGGAATGGCTTCCATTTAATAGAACTTCCAATATCTGTTTTTCCCATTTTGATGTTCAATATTTATTGAACAAAATTTGAAAATCTCTTTATCTATCTATGAAATTGATTGAGTGTTTTGTGTACAATAATTAAATTAATGTTTTGTTCTAAGTATATTTGTATTGCTGATTTCATTTTTGATCTCTACTTCACATTACTTTGTAATAGAATAAATACTAATAGAATAATTTTTAAAAATCTTTCTTTCTTTCTTTCTTTCTTTCTTTCTTTCTTTCTTTCTTTCTTTCTTTCTTTCTTTCTTTCTTTCTTTCTTTCTTTCTTTCTTTCTTTCTTTCTTTCTTTCTTTCTTTCTTTTGATCGAACCTACTTCTTTGCTGAAGAGCTTTTTTATGAACCTGTCCCTGAATGAGAAGCTTGACATTTGGAATTCTTTATACTATAAGAAAGAACAAGATCAGCTGATTTGCTTCTCAGTCTTCCCAGGCATTACACAAACAGGGATGATGCATTGAGAACAATTGGCTCGCTTCACAGAAGCAGCCATCTGGAGAAATTCTAGGACAGCTTCCAAGTCTGCCTTCATTCTCTCCGCAATGCTCTTGTCCCTTCGGCGAGGCAGCAGGGATTAAAGTGAGAATCAGGATCCGCTCAGTGCAGTTAAGTCAGTGTCCAAATGGAGTGTCAATCATTTCAGTCCAAGGAAGCTACTGTATGAGCTCTTCTGCTTATTGTTTATGCTCATACAGTACATTTCAAGACAGTGCAAACTGGTTCACAATATTCACTTTTAAAGTAACATGCACATTTTGGTCTGAAAAAACGTAATCTTCACAATCAGCAATGTAAACCATAGCTCTGTGTCAACCCTGCTTTATTAACACCGTAAACACTAGACTATAATTTATACTTTTATGGCCACCACTGAGTTAATCACATTGTGCATTTGCAAAGAATTTGGTGTAAAGCACAGCATGGTCAACCTGCATTTCTTAAACCTGACACAGTTCTTCTTTTTCAACAACTCACTTACTCAAAGACACATCCTATTTTCATTATTCACTATGAACAATAAGGCACGTTTTTTGACAAAAAATGACTGACTATTCTTCAAAATATAGATGACAAAGTCACATGGCTATCTATAAATAATATAATCCTGCTCCAGGGACTTTAAAAATTTCAGCCATCATCTGCAATTCTCAACCAATCCTAATTTCTGCCCAGGCAATAAAATTAATAGAAACCCACTTAGTCAACTGTGACAACATCAAGTTGCCTGCTGTTGTTTGTGTCTGGCACTAATTAGACTGAACTTATTTCAATATGGCACACCATCAGAAACAAAAAAAGTGAGAGGAACAGCTGGCGTGTCCTGCGTCAGAGGAACGCAAGGCGCAGACCCACCTGCCTCATGTCAAAGGGTTCCTACAGAACTCCTGTGTAAGTCCTCCTCAGGTGCATCTGCTGGAATATTACGATGAGTAGGCACGGCATCAGCAGGTAGTCACTGCACATCACATCACATTACAATTGCATCAGACAGGGACCAATAGGATAAAGATGTGGAAAGCTCTTACTGCGACTTGCACAATTAATTTTTCATCACTACCTCTTTTCAGGGTAATGCCATTCTGAAGAGATTAAAGTCAAATATCAGGCTATAATAAAAATCTCTCAGTCACCTGGGAAAGGTACTTATAAAGACTAAACTATGCGTTACCAAAGAAATGGTAACTTTATCCTGTATATTAAGAGACTAAGCATAAATTGGTATTGTCAGATGTCCCTCATTAACACTTCCACAACTGAATCATTATTCATTTTTATTAATGCACAGTGAGTATAGTGGTTAATATTGCTGACTAGCAGATTCTGAGTTTATGCTTAACTGGAATGCGTTGAGATTGCACTTCTGCCTGTATCTGCATTGAGTTTTTCTTGGGTATTTGTGGTTTTCACTTGACATCACAAACACTGGCATGTTAGATAAAGTTGACGATTCTGTATTAGCCCCTGTAAGTGGACCCTGTAGTGGACAGGTGTCCTGTCCAGTTCTGGTTTCAGTTTTACATGTGATGTTGTTGGGATTGTTTCTAGCCTATCATTACCCAGATTTAGTGGGTTCCAGACTGTTATGTTAATATTTAAACTTTAAATATTTAAATGTAAAATTTAAATCTCTCTTAAATGATGTTTATACTATACAGGAAAAAACATGCTTCACCCTACTTGATTTTCTGTTGTGGAATCTTTTTTGTAAGTATGTATTGTGATGAACAATAAAAATTGAATGAAAAAATCAAAGGTACTATAAAAAATAAACACTCAATATGTGGTAAGGGTGGCACAGTGGTGCAGTGCTAGTGTTGCCTCACAGTAAGGAAACCAGGGTTCGTGCCCTGGGTCCTCCCTGTGTGAAGTTTCCCTGTATCTGTGTGGGTTTCCTTTGGGTGCTCCGGTTTCCTCCCACTGTCCATGGACATGAAGGTTAGGTGAATTTGTGGAGCTAAAATGGCATTAAGTGTGTGTTTTTGTGTGGGTATGTGTGTGTTTGCCCAGCGATGATCTGGTGCCCTATTCAGGGTATGTTCTTGCATTGCACCTTCTGCTAGCTGGGACAGTGTCCAGCTTCCCCTGAAACCCTTGTCTGGATTAACATAACATGACTGAATAGGTGATGCAAAGGTAATGCTGAGCACTAATTCATAGCAAGTGAGTTTAACCTACAGTATGTAAATGATAAGATACTAAGAGGTTACTTATCATGCACTTTGTAGACATCAGGACTTGAACTTGGCACTTACTTGACACACAGACAACATTTGTGTAGTTTAGACAATTTACATCACCTTCAAAAAAGCAAATATGTGTGCGGTTCTTGGGGAATGTTGAAAATACACACCACACTCCATAACTGGATTTATCATCAATCTTCAATGCACTCTCAAAATATAATTATACTTGTCAGCTGAAGGCCATTTCACACTGCATGATTTTTCAGTCATAGAGTTCAGTTACTTAATCTTATTGAGTCAGAAGCAGTTGCAGTGCACACCTGTGACCACCCATCCTGTATTGTGACTTAACCAGTGACTTATTCCAACCAGTCTGCTACTCGAGAACTTTATGCATCCAGCAACCATTCAAAAAAGCAATCAGTCAGCTATTCTGTACAGTCATATTTTGACCTATTAATCAAAAAAATCAGTCAATCCATCCAACTATCAGTTAGTCACTAAATCTATCAATATTCATATACTTATCAATCCCTTCATCTATCTATCAATGAAGTCCATCCCTCAAAGTATGCTATCACCTTGATAGAACTGAGTGCCATACAGAAGCCTATGTCAGCTGGGATTCCAGTCTATAAGTGATGTCTGAGTCATTTCCTTTTGTCATTTTGTATGCGGCTTAAATCACATCTAGCAATGTGAATTATATTTTTAAGACATTTATAAATTATCCATTGTGTGCAAAGATTTACATTTACATGTAATTTGTTTCAGAGGTCTATGTGCTAAGCACTCTCTTTCTGCCCTGCTGGACAGCTAATTTTAATCAAAAACTGTAGCTGTGAATAAGCCTATTCCTCATCATCTTCTCTAGACCAATGTCATTGCAAGTCATGACCACTGGAGGCATGATGCACTTCACCGACATTGCGGAACTTGATTTTGATTTTTAGAGGCTAAATTCCAATGTAGCTGAACACGTCTTCTTATAGCCGTCACAGGATTAGCTGATCTTTACAAACCAGGCCATTGTCTGCTCAATTATCTGTACTCTGCTGAATTCTGATAATATCATCTCAATTTTGAACACTTGGCACTCTGAATTCTAATTCTGTCTATGCAATGCTAGGCAGCCTGCTGAATTGTGATGCACATGGATTAGTCTCCTGTGATCTTATCTGCTCAGTTATCAATTCTCTGCTGAATTCAGATACCATCTCATTGATTTCTTTCTTTCTCTTTCTTGCGTTGATACTCTCTGTTCGCTGTCTTGTTCTCAGCAGAATTCTGACATTATACACCCTGCTCTGCACCCTTTCTGAATTCCAATTAAATAAACTTAGTTTGATTTGGACAATATTTGCTCACGCTTTGAATTCAGACACCCTCACAGTTCATTGCACTCTACTGTTATATCATATTTTGCTTTCATCTTAACTGTAGATAAAATGTTTAGTAATAAAAGTCTACGGTAAACTGTTAAAGTATTCAGTCTACCTTTTGTATGGTACCTCATGCTGTTAGTGAATTGAATTAGTCAGTCTAGAATGTTTAGCTTACTGCTACAGAAGAAGGTCCATTATGTTATAATCTATCATCTGGCACATCAACACCTCCACTGCAACATTAAACCACTGCCTTAGAAGGTCATTACAGGACAGTTATTATATGAGGATTCTTTCAAACCAGGGTTGAGTTTTCAGGTTTCTGTGAGTATGTGTGCATGAACTACACCTTGCAATCAAAATTGGTTTGCTGCTTATGGTCAGTATTTATGTTACACCTAATAGTGTCTGGACAGAATAGAATACAGTAGAATAGAATAGAATGCCTTTTATTGTCACTATACACATGTACAATGAGATTAAAAGCAGCTCCTTCAGTGCAGACATATATGTAGAACACAACAAGTAAATAAACAAATAAACAAATGGTGCAAAAAGTTGCAAAAAAAGTTCTGCGACGCTATATACAAATGGAAAGAATAATAACTAAATCGAGTTATTGCACATTATTTAAATACTGGAAAGAATAAATAATGATTGCACTATTGGGTTATTGCACATAATTTAAATATTGCACAATAATGTTGATCATGTGTAGTTAGTAGTGGATGTTGGACCCTGAGAGTAATGATATTGTACACTATATAGATATTGCACAGTTATTATCAGTACCATTTAGATATTGGATATTGCACAGTTGATGGATAATAGGAAGTCCAGGGGTTGGGGGGTTAGACTGTGTAGTCAGTGCATGTGTGAGTTTAGAATGGTTATGGTTTTTGGGAAAAAAAAACTGTTCTTGAGTCTGTTTGTCCTTGATGTGAGACTCTAGCTCCATCATCTTTAAATGGATTAATGGAATAACTACCCAAAAATGACATTTTTTATATGTTAGCTACCCCATATAGTTTGTAATGATAGGCAAGAAAAAATACTGTAGAAATGTTTCTGATAGAATAAGTGTCAATGGTGACTAATGCTGGACAACAGCAAGCAATATCAAAACTGTCCATAAAGATTCTTACTTTTCTCATGTTGCGTGATCCACATTTCAAGTCATCCAGCCTTGTTCTCTCAAAATCTTAAACACTTGTATTTTTAGTAAAATATCTACTATATAATAAAAGTTTAAGGTTTGTGTATACTGTATATAGCCCTTCAAAGCAATCTGATTGGTCAGTTTCACTTTTGTGAGAAGATCTAAAAAGCAAGTGAGAGTGTTAGGCACACAAGGAGGAGAAACGGCATAGGAGGCCCTGCCGAGATAGTCGCCTTCAAAGATGAGAAGTATAAAAGAGGACAGGAGGTGGGGAAGATGCCTCAAATATAATGACAAATGCTGAGAAGCAGGCTTTACGGGAATGTGTTTGAAAGAAGGAGTACCAATTAAGAAAGGTTCAGATTCACATGGATACAGAAGAAAGACACTAACAGTACATATAGGGCAAAAGATATCAAATGATTTTAAATTATTCCATTACCAGTCTTCAACAAGTAGTGTGGCTAATTGTTAAAAAAACAATAATGCTCTTGTGAATGAAAATGGAACAGCCTAGATGTGCCCAAACATTTGAAATGAAGATTTGCCTTCCTGATTCATCCATTGGTCAGAAGTCCAGCCCAGTAACATCTTATTTATTGCTTAACATTGTGCTTCACGCCATTCAACAAAAAGCATGCACTGAGAGACATGTAAAACTTTAGATTCAAAGTTAAAGAAAAGTCAGTGAAAACAATGTCAAGAAGAGAATCTGCCTCATACTTGTGCATATCAGGTGTTCTTCAATAAGCAGTCTGTCAATTCACCTGTACAGTTTCACAGACTGTCATGAAAAATTCCCGAAGTACCTCAGTTGTGACTCACCACTATGAATAGAAATGATAGGAGGCCAGTCTCCAATTGAAAGGCTCATTTTCATGTGAGTTTGTTCAATTTTCATTCATGAGAATGCATCCTGGAAGTGGTCATTTAACAAAATTTTCGTAAAAATACTTTTGCTTGGGATTGAGTTTAAATTCTTGGGATCAACAGTGCAAAGTAATGGGGATTGTGGAAGAGAGGTGAAAAAGAGAGTGCAGGCAGGGTGGAATGGGTGCAGAAGATTGTCAGAAGTAATTTGCGACAGACAGGTAGCAGCAAGAGTGAAAGGGAAGGTCTACAGGATGGTAGTGAGACCAGCTATGTTATATGGGTTTGGGACGGTGGCACTGACCAAAAAACAGGAGACAGAGCTGGAGGTGGCAGAGTTAAAGATGTTAAGATTTGCATTGGGAGTGACAAGGATGGACAGGATTAGAAATGAGTACATTAGAGAGTCAGCTCAAGTTGGACGGTTGGGAGACAAAGTCAGAGATGCGAGATTGTGTTGGTTTGGACGTGTGAGATGCTGGGTATATTGGAAAAGGATGTCAAAGATAGAGCTGCCAGGTAAGAGGAAAAGATGAAGGCCTAAGAGAAGGTTTATGGATGTAGTGAGAGAGGACATGCAGGTGATGGGTGTGGCAGAGTAAAATGCAGAGGACAGAAAGATATGGAAAAAGATGATCTGCTGTGGCAACCCCTAACAGGAGCATCCGACAGAAGAAGAAGAAGACGACGAAGAAGAAGAAGAAGTAAACATTTGTTGGAATATTGCAAGAATACAATTGGTTGACTTTAAATGTGGATTATGCAACACAAGTAAAGAGAGATTTTTTTCATGGGTGTTTTTATACTGTTTGCTGATGTTCAGCATTGGTCACCATAGACATCTATTGTGGTGTGGGAAACCTTGTTATCTCTTTTCTGCATGAAAACATTTATATATTTGGATGTAATGCTTCTTTGAACCAGTTTTAGAATGTTAAAGTAGTTTGATTTCATTTAGAAGGAAAATTTCTCACTTCTGTTCCATCTTAATGTAATCTCTCGAAATGATAGCTTTACCATAGATTGGTGGATTTGGTTAATGAATAAATGAATATTGTTATTATAAAATTATTAAAATGTGATGTGCAATAAAGAGGACGGCAAAAGGAACAGATATCATATATATATATGTGTGTGCTTGTGTGTGTGTACTGTTCATACTGTATATACATAGGGAACAACTTCTGGCCTCCAAGAAGGTAAGAAATATCACTCTGGGTAGAGGGGGGGCACGCTCACTAACTTTGTCTACTTTTCCATCTGTAGTTCTTCCTTTCATCAGCTGGACACAGAATTACTCAGCTTCCTCTGCCCCCAAGAAGCCCCATCACTTCCAGGTTAGTGCCCTAAAAACAGTAGGCATCAGAAGTCAGCATTCATTTGAGGACACGTGACAGAGGTTGATAGAGTTATCCAACGCCTTTACTCTTGTCTGTGTTTTTTGCACCTTCAAGTGTTATTTATTTTTGCTTTTTTTCAATCCCTGGTATCTAACCCTTCTTTTTTGTTGATCATTTCTCTTTACAGATCACAAAATATCTCTGCATATAAAATCCAATGTCTGTCTGTCTGTCTATATGTCTGTCTGCTTTTCACGAGAGAACTACTTAACGGATTTAGATTGTTTTTTTTTTTTTCCTATAATTTGCTTCAGCATTCCATTTGATTTTGCGACCTCTCTCATTGCACTATTTATCATAGTTTGCTTGCGGGACCGATTTATTTGTGCGAATCCGAGAGACATGCAGCGGGCACACACCAGCCTCTGGGAGTGTACCTTACCTCTGCTTAGCTAGCGAACAAGAGAACTACTTAACAGATTTAGATCAGGTTTTTTGTATAATTTGCTTGAACATTCCGGTTAATTTTATAACTTCTCTCAGCGCACTGAGAATCATAGTTCGCTTGCAGGGGCAATATATTTGCGCTAATCCGAGACAGAGGCTGTGGACAGAGAGAAGGAGGAAGAGTGATGTCAGGAGTGGTGAGCCAGGTGGGGCCCTCCTCACTGTCCTGTTTCACTACTATGTGGGCGGAGCCATGGGGGATGGCTAGTATACTCATAAATGAAACTTTAAGGAGATGTTATATTGCCTATTTTCTCTTATTTGTCATGTCACAAGTTTTCTTCAATTTGTTTAACTTCTTTTCAGGTTTCACAATGTTGAATTCTGATGCTTCCTAGCCTTGAGGACCCACCCTTAGGATATTTGCACATGCTCCTCATATCAAAGCAGCTTTTCTCTAGGTTTTTCCTTGTGCATCACAAAATCATGCATGTTAGGTTAACTGCTGACCCCTAACTGTCACAAAATCACTGATGGTGAAAAAGGCCAAGTATGTGCGTGTGCTGCTCATTATTCATAACCCTGCAGTGGGTACTTTTAGAAAATTCAGAAAAAAGAATTTAAATTCAATAAATGATTTTTTTTTAATTAATAAAATTAAAATTCTTGTAAATACAAGTGCCTTTCAACTGATCTTTCAGTCAGTGTTATAAAGCTGCATGCTTGGAAACAACAGCAACTCTTAATGCTTTGTCTTAGCTGAAAGGTTTGTCCATAGCCTCTAAAAAGCTAAGTCATTCTGGAACTGAGTCACTCTCAAGAATGACAAAGAAACAAATGCACAGCACTGAAAAAAAATTAGCCACATGCATTCACATGCACGCATACACACACATCTGCTGTTTTCTTATTGGTAGTTTTAGAGGCCACTGCAGAGATCATTAAATTACAGCTTTCTGCGTCTGAAGGTAGCTAAAATCAACAGTCGAGGCAGGTTATTTGAAGTGAAAATGTGAAAAGCTCTACAACAAATCCCTGGCAATTTAGAATAATTGCATGGACTCCAGTTCAGTTTTCACAAATAAATATTACTTTGAATTACTTTTGCCAACAGTGGTCCTGGTAGAATCTCTCCATACAAGGCTGAGGCATCAAAACTGCAACTGAAGGATTTACATAGCATTACTAAAAATCAGAACAGAAAGCTTGTAAAATGAAACACCATCAGTCAAAATACATCAAATCATTCAAAACCCATGCAAAAAAAATGACTTTCAATCTGAAACAAAGATGAACAATCATAAGCTAAAATGAGAACTCCAAACTGCAGAAAATTACAGCGAAGAAGCTAACCAGCTAACTAGACAAATAAGAAAGGAGGCTAACACTAAATAACTAAAGTTTAGAACAAAAGGATGAACAAGAAAATCCAAGAGTTGGCAAGACAAATCTGTAGGGAATCAGAAACTTCATTGAAGCAGCATGCAAGGCAGGAACAAGACCCAGACAGAAAAGATCATCACAAAATTTTGAACCAAGCAACACATATTTTTAAGCACAGGCAAGTTGAATGACCAGGTGAGCCTTACATAAGAAACAAATCAGTGAGGACTGCCTGATTATCAGAAGTGGGACAGTAAATGATTCAGTCACTCTTAAACACATTCTCATAGAGCAACAGTTGGCTTGATGAATTTCTGACATGATGCTTCAAAGCATCTGACATGCCGATAGAACAAACGAGAAGCATGCAATTTGCAGTTCACCAGGAATTTCTGTCAGTGACTTTCAGACCAAAGTAAAGGTGAGATATTTGTCACATAACCCGGCACCTGCCCTGTTGTAGACAAAGACAGGGAAGACTTGACAGCAGCTTGGCATACGATGAAAGGGAGCTGTCACTTAGGACCACTGCTTATCAAATCATGCACTGTGTGTATCGTAAATGTCAGGAAATTCTTTAAATTGTATAATTTGCTCTCTTTTGTTGATGACACCATCAATTAGTCAATATGATTCAACCTGAAAATCAATTAAATAAATTAAATAATTAGAGTATTGCACAGGGCAAATCTCATACTGCCTATCACAGTCATCTGGGGTTCCTAGGCTGCTGGTGTAGGGTGTTTTATTATAGTTTAAAATCAAAGGATTAATTCTCCTACCGAAGTCAATAGCTGTCCAGTAGTACTCTCGTCGTAAACTGCACATCCCCTTTCCCAAAACTTGCTGCACTATACCCTGAAAAACCTGATCTGTTCTCACTATGCCTCCAAGCAGAGTCGCCACTATCCTTCACTTGCATTTCGTACATTTGCATTTAATTATAGTAAACAGTGCAGCAGATTTATCAGCGACCTCCATTGAGTTGTTATGGCATGATTGCTGGTTGTGCTTCTCCTCCATCAAGAGCCAGTCTGCACACCGGCTACAACCTCAGCTCTTCTTCTGTATAATAGCCCTTGTTCAGGTGGGCTCAGCTCTTTTGTTTGCTACCTATCTTTTCTTTTAACAAGTGGCCAGTTAGATCTATACCCATTCTCTCTCTCTCTCTCTCTCTCTCACTTGTCATTGTAATTCTTCTCTTTTTTGCTTCTACTTGAGCCCATAATGCTTATTTGTAAAATACCTGGATTTTTGCTGTCTGGGATTCATTTTCTTAGTCAGTGCTACCTGTTTTTTCTAAGATGGTTGAAGTCTGTCCTGTCTCTGTCTGAGAATGTGCACATTTGGTGACAGTGGCTAAGCATTTTGGTCCCTGCCTACTGCCAATGAAATGGTGAGGATCTTGTCCTCAATCTTCTGGACAACTGATCATCATACTTGCTGATCTTGGTCCACTCTCTGTATCTCAATATTTGTGCTTTCTGGCTATCTGAGGGCATAACAATGTCAAAGCTTGAAGTCTAATTAGCAATCTGCTTTTAAGGATACCACTTATATGAAGAGTCAACCGATTTGTCAGAAATCTGACCAGCATAAAGCCAAGAAACAAAATGACAATGAGCACTGCTCTGAGTATCAAGTCCAGTCTCGGTCAGATGCCACAAAACAGCTTTATGGAACTGCTTACATTGAATAAACCTATTGAGCAATGAGTTTTCTGTTCACTCTCAGAGATATGGTGGAGGTGAATGCTCACTCAAGAGTCACATAGCATCAGCCGAGTTTCAGGATGGATAGGATTAGAAATGAGTACCAGCAACAGTGAAAGGGAAGGTCTACAGGACGGAAGTGACACCAGCTGTGTTATATGGGTTTGGGACAGTGGCACTGACCATAAAACAGGAGACAGAGCTGGAGGTGGCAGAGTGAAAGATGCTAAGATTTGCATTGGGAGTGACAAGGCTGGACAGGATTAGAAATTAGTACATTAGAGGGTCAGCTCAAGTTGGACGTTTGGGAGACAAAGTCAGAGAGGCGAGATTGTGTTGGTCTGGACATGTGCAGAGGAGAGATGCTGGGTAAATTGGGAGAAGGATACTAAGGATAGAGATGCCAGGCAAGAAAAAAAAGAGGAAGACCTAAGAGATGGTTTATGGATGTGGTGAGAGAGGACATGCAGGTGATGGGTATAACAGAACAAGATGCAGAGGACAGAAAGATTTGGAAGAAGATGATCCACTGTGGCAACCCCTAATGGGAGCAGCCAAAATAAGAAGATGAAGATTTAATATCTTTTTTATGAGGATCAAACTGCTTAATTTTTGAGCTTATTAAAAAGAAGTAGTCAGACTTGCTCCCCTGGCTAGATAATATAGAAAAACGTTGCCTGCTCAATCCACCACCACCATTCACTTCATGATCCAACTGTGGATGAATCACTCTGCAAATGCTCTAAATGTAGAAGTAGAGAGGAAGATGTACAAAATATGGGATGATGCTAACTATAAAAGACCCTATATAAATTATCTGTACTGCAGGTTAAATCCACACCTTGGACTTAAAAGTATGAAATTGAACAAATAATTTAACTTGTCAGTGCACAAAGTATAGAAATACGGATAAATTATGTTATACTTTTGAAATCTGAAAACTGCTTTGGATAAAGAAAATCAAAATATTTAAAAAAATTACCTTCAACTGTTGCTTTAGTATCAAAAGGAGCTCCAAATGCAAAAGTCAGGCACAGGAGCATTTGTTTCTACTGGATACCAGACATGCTTGAACCTTCAGAAAGAAGTCAGCTCACTTTTTTACTGCTCCAATTTTTTTTTTCCTTTTAACTATAAACATCTATAATATTACCTCAATGAAGTTAGAGCTTTGATTTCAAAATGACTGATTGGCTTACTCTGCTGGGACAGATAATGCTGGAATAAACAGATGTTTGCAACTTGTCTTAAAAATTCCTAAAGGGTTTGCCTGAATCATTAAAGCAGCTAAAAAACCTTTAGATCGTTTCAGTTAACACATAATGTTAAGTACAAAATATTAGATTAGAAAAAGGAGGAAACAGAAAAATGTCCAATCACAGTGTCTTTGTTCTCTTCTGGTCCTAAGTGAGATAAGGTAAGTGATTGACTGAATTGCGAGATGATGAGTCAGGGGGTTGAAGAGCTGACAGATCAACGTGTCATACAAGAAAGAGATAAAGTGATGAGGCAGTAAACTGATAGATGACACACACAATAAGCTGGTTCATCTGGGGGGCTGTGATACTTTAAAACACCAGAGATCCTATAGTGATGAAGCAAGGCAAAAAGTGCAAATCAGCAACACAGTAAAACATAAGGAGACCGCCTTTGGATTATGAAAATGGAACAAGTAAGTGAGATGCTAGGAAAGAGCAGGAGCTCTTTTCTCAAATGCATATTCCGAAATAAATCTGGAGGAACACTTCATCACATTTCTTAAATTGTTACGAAAGAAACTTATACACACTGCTGCTTATTCATCACTAGATTATGACATTGATTACTCCAGGCTTGTTGACAGGAAGCAGAGATGTTTTTGTCATTCCTGGCTTCCTTTCTGCCAGGCAGAACTTTTTATAGGAAGAACAAAAACATGTCCTTGAAAAAATAACCTTTTTTACTTAATCTATAACATATTCTAGGTCATAGCATTGGCCTGATGACAGACCTCTAACAAACTCTTATTTTGTAGAGCTCCTTTCTATAGCAAGCCCCATCATAAGGCACCATACAAGGACAA
This sequence comes from Erpetoichthys calabaricus, assembly GCF_900747795.2. Lineage (NCBI taxonomy): Eukaryota > Metazoa > Chordata > Cladistia > Polypteriformes > Polypteridae > Erpetoichthys > Erpetoichthys calabaricus. The sequence continues at coordinate 115,696,897 of NC_041406.2, read as the reverse complement.
ATACAGCACAACTGTAAACTGCATTTTACACTCGGATCAGCGGCTAAAGTAACCAGCAGTCACTTTCACTACAAAACAAAATGCTGACAGCAGCCTGCATACTTCTGTCATGTCCAGGCAATGCCTCTGTGCTTTTCAAATTGCTTCACCTCTCTGTATTTTATCCAAAACTACAGATTGGGAGGTAAGTACCCCCTTACATGAACTGGACCAGTAAAGTGGCATAATGACTGAATCAAAAAAAATTGTTTTCATTTGTTGAACTTGACAGCACTGTTCAGACCTTTTCTACAATAAAAGTCATTCTGATGCCATTGATGTGTACTCAGTGATCGATTAATGAAACTTTATAACTAATGCAAGTTACTTAGCAGGGAGACTAATGCTCTTCTCAGAATTCTCATGCTTAAAAGTACATAAAAAGTTGTTCCTTTTTAATTTTTGATTCCTTTCCCACAATATTCATTTGTTGAGCTGGACAGCTTCAAGAAAGTCTGTGTGTTCTTTCTAGATTCTGTTCTAAACAATCGACACTAGGAAAGTTTACAGAGATGAAGAGACCAATTGGTCAGTCTTGCCCAAGATTTCAGCCTTTAATTTAAAAGATAAAAAAATGTTGGATTCAATAACATGAGACTCAGCAATTACAACTTTGAGTGTGACTGTGTGGCTTCCTAGTTTCTAGGTACAGTTCATTTCTACTTTTTTCCACTAGGTGTCCTTAAAAGCAAATTTCAATTTTCAGATGGTTGTTATAGACCTTTAGGTTTGTTTTTTTTTTCATCTTTTCTGTGGCAGTCTAGCTCAGAACAGTTTTATCATTTGCCCTTTGACTTAAGTGAAGCACCTTCTTTCTTTCTTTCATCACAATGACATGAATTATAGGGTTTATAGAGTTACTGAAAGCATAAAAGCTCAAAAGTTTACAATTGTATACACCTATTTTTGCACTTATTATACTATCTATAATTTTTTTTTTTTTTTAAGTTGTTTTAATTATTAGATTATTATAATATTTTTTCAATCGTAGGAGTTGCAGGTTTTCATCCCAACCAACTTCTGCTATTAATTGGACTCCTGCATTAATTAAGTTACAGTAGCTGCTGTTTCCCAGGCTCTGGGTTTTGGTGTCAGTCCTGAAAGTTAAAAAGCTGTGTTTGCTAATTTTTATTAGAATACAGAATGCATTTTTGTTTGTTACATGGGGACATTTTATTGCTTTAAATCTTGATTTTCATCCTCTTTTTCAGGCATTCTGGGTATTTAAGCCACTATTTACTAATCCCCATATGAGTGGGTATTTACGACACAGAAACAACTGCAGTCTTTCAGCATCCAGAGTCACTTGCCTTGGTGTCTACTCTGCTTCTTGTTAATTATCATTACTGGGTGTCACAGACATACACATGGGAGGCAGCTAAAGAGCTCAAAAGAGGTTAATTCGATGGTGGAGCAGGGGGTGGCACTTTTCTCTTTTTTTCCTGCAGACCAATCATAGGAAATTCTGCCTGGGCTCGATGATATCACTTCCGGTTCTGGGCCCAGTGACAAAACACTTCCAGTTCCTGCCCTGATGACATAATTTCTCCTGACTGGCTTTAAAACCGCCATATTGTGCCTATCTCTTCAGTTCTGTTTTGAACTAATGTCTGTAAACACCTATTGCTTCAATTGCTTTGCCTTCTTATGCCAACTTCTCAAGTATACAGGATGGCTGCCCCAAACCATTTTGCAGTGCTGTTGGGATATAATTAAGGGAGTAAACGCCACAGTAAAGGGTGATAAATTAGGAAAACGGAGAAAGGAGAGTTAAGCAAAAATTACTGAATTTCTTATGAATGTAAATCTCAAATTAATGTGATTGTTGAATGAAGAATGAGGGAGTAAAAAAACAATAAATAACCAATAAGATCAAGTGTAGTTAAAATTAGTCAGTGATTATAAATGTGCTTAGACAAAGACCCGCAACCACAGTTTGCCCCAGGTCTGAACACGAGAGCCACTGGCTTCGAGTAGAAGAATGCTCTCTTTTTTATCATTTGCATCTGGAGTCTCAGCATTACCATCCTCTCATAATCAGCTATTGTATTTGATACTCTCAAAATAGTGAAAGTTACATTTTACAGTGTTTTGAATTGATTTTCACGCTTAGACAGAAATTTTTTGCAAATTTTACAAGTTTTGAGCTTTAATTTAAAGCAACCTATGTCAGCCGATACCCATATGTATACTTATTAGAACTTTAATCTTCCAACAAGCTGAAATCGCAGTGTTCACATATTTTATGACAAGGTTTATGGTATAAGAGTACTAAATCTGTTTTACTAGATGAAGGCTTAACTTTCAGAGTTCACACACACTTTTTACCTACAATTTTGTTGAGATTTTAGTGCAAGTTTGCATCCCAAACTCTATGAAGTGTATCTAAAGTACCATTATGCATATTTCAATGTTGTGCCATCTATACCTGCCAGACTTATGTAGACCTCTTATTCACCTTGCAAAAGTAATTGCGTTTGATTTAATTTTGCTTTTCGGTAAGAGAGCTATGTTGTCACACTCACATACTAGAAATTCAAGCTTATCTAAGACTTCTGTTTACACAGCATTAAGACAGTGAGCTTAAAGACAAGAGGTTAGGTAGGATCATCCAAGAAGGAGGAGGTTTATTAACTCCATAGATATGTTTCCAGGGTTATCAACTCACATGACTTCTAACTCTAAATTATGCAATCTCAAAAATGTTAGACATAAGGAGTTTATAGCTAGAAGCAGTGTAAGACTCTCAGGATTTGGGCATAGATTGGATGCTAAATATGTGATATTATTATAGTGGCAGACAGCCCTGTGAAAAATTAAGGATTCTTCTTGGTTTCATTTCCATAAAAGTCTCTTTGAGTGGTATTTTAGTAATTTTTATACTAAAATTACTTTGCAAGTCTATTTGGTAAAGAAATGCTGTATTTAAAGAATGATTATCCAACCACAAAATATATTTATTACTCCATGTACCCGGCTAAACCAATCTATTTACAAATATCTCTCTTACTTCTGTGTGATCTTACAGCATAGTGTCTTTTATGATAAGCACTATTTGGCACAAAATTAGGAGCCATACCATAATGTAAGCTTAATAAAATTAAACACAAATAATATACAGTAGATCATAAACAACAAGCAGGAATTGAAGTGAGAAGTCTGTTAGGTAAAATTCAAGCTTTCTTCATAACGATAAGTCATCTCTCAAAGAAAGAAATGATTCAAGACACCAAGATTTATTACACAAAAGTTAGAAGGCACACTGCCGGCCTTAAGTCTCACTTGGAGCCCCTCAGGACCAAAGTCATTTGACGATGAAGAAAGCCTGTGACATTTGTAAGACAAATTATCCCTAACAGTAAATGTTACTCGTTCAATTTCATAAGAACAAAGAATCGATAGTTAATTGAGGGAGCACAGTTTACACTTTCAAAAGAAAACCAGGTGGGGAAAAGCAATAGTGAAATAGATGCTAAAAGGCTACAGCAGATACACCATTAGCCAATTTCACCAACCCCAATGTGAGATTCAGGTTCTGCTGGGAGCCTATAGGAATACTGGTGATGTAAGGCAGGTCTTCGAGATGACTATTTCACATTTAATTGCCACTGTGGTTTTAGAGAATTAATGCTAGGCAGGTATAACTGGCACTAGCAACAAAACTCAGACTTGAGGTCACAAAGTGTATTTACAGCAGATACAGTACACTTTCAACAGGATCAGCACCTTGCTCACCAGCTTGGCATCTAAGATCTGAAGCAGTTCCCTGAAAGCTAAACTAACTAACTGCTTTTAAAATACTAGAAAAAGATGCACAATAAAGAAACTGTATGTTAGTGGTCAGGTGGGACTTAGGGATAACCTGCTGTAAGGAGTTCAGCATTTACAGGACAGTGTGAAAGAGCACAATATCATTCTTTTGCTTCTTAAAACAGTGGCTGCAGACAACAAGAAATGGAAGGAAGGAAGACCTTTTACCAAGTAATATGCAATAGTAGCCATTTTTATCAACTTTAATAGTCTTTGGTTTGGTATGGACAGAAGAGGGGTCTCAGTCAACCCATCTGCTTGTCTAAATAGCACAGCCTCTTACATTGTCAGACAACTATTAGGCTGAACCGAAATGAATTCAAAAGAATTGCAACAGCAACAACTACAGCAACTGGTAACAATATCATTCTAAACGGAAACTGCTTCAGAAAATAGTCTCAATTTTTCAAAACAAATCAATATTGTGACCTTTTGGCCAGAGACTGAGAGATCGCAACAGTAAAGCAAATCCTGTATGTCTGTCCTGCTCTACTCAGACTTTTAGCTAACACAGTTGCTCAGCATGCAGTATCTATTTTTGGAAAAGTGAAAATAACAGAATCTCACAAATTATGCACTGTAAGGAAAGCTGGAACATTAGAAATAAAAACAAACCAATGGAGATCATATCTCATTAATCATTAGTGGGCATGAAAGAATCGGAGGATGAATGGTGTGAAGGTTGATTCAGGGGTTTAGGTTTTATCCCATATTAAAAATGAGATGAAGTGCAGGATTGAAAAAGCTAGAGAATTATTTTAAAAATTACATAAAAAACAAATAAACAAAAAACAAACAAAGGCACATTACAATGTCATATAATATATTAAATATAATGTGACATTTTCCTCACAAATTGAAATTTCACTAAAGAAGCAATACACAAATCTATGTGGCCAGCCCTGGATTAAACTTAAAGCAAAATAAGCGCCTGCTTACGGCAACAAGGCAAAGGGGGCGCCATTGAGTTTTTTCCCCCTGGCTATCCTGCCCTTAACTCTTTCACTGCCGCAATTGACTTTACTTGAATTTTTTTTGCTGTCTTTAACTTTAGTCTGCATTGTTAAAACGTTTTTTTCTTGTCATGGTATATGACTAAAGATTAACAGTTTGGTTTGAAGATGCCTTCAGATATCACATCTGCTCCTGTCGAAAGCAAACACAACTAGCAGAATCTGACGAGCATTTAACTCATCGGCTGAGTTGTGTAATGGATCCTTAAACTCTTTATTTAATGATTACATTTACTGATTTTTCACATAAACTAGGCACATTTTAATCTCTTATTTGACCTTCAACATTTACTGAATTTCAATGTGCTGTCAGTTAAAAAGTCAGTTAAGGCCAAGGGGGCACCATTGTTGAGCTGCGCTTAGGGCATCAGCTGGTGTTGATTTGGCCCTGTATGTGGTATTATTTTTGAACTCAGGTGTAAACCTGGGCTTTCAAGAGTAGGCATGCTCTAAGACTGTAATTTCACCGTGTAGTTCTTTCTCATTATAAAAAAAAAATCCAGGAAAACATGCCATATCCACAAAGGAGACACCCACGCTGAGATATGACTGCTGCATCCAGTTACTGTGATGAGGTTTCTACAAAGAAAATGAATAAACCTTTAATCTTCATAAATTATAAAATAGTCCTTGTCTGTTTTACTTAAAATAATATGTCTCTTTTTTGTCAAGCTGTTGGCAAAACCTGTTTAACCTTTTCACGTTCCTAACTTTGTTGTGATGACAACATTGCACATGACAGCAACACTGATGCACTCTTTCACACACATATACCTGGGGAACAAAGAATCTGCCGAGGAAGAAACTTTGCACATAATGAAAATACAGAAATTTTACACAATAAGTCAATAGTGCTAAACTCTGTAAAAGTGGGTTCACTGAAGCACAGATAGATAGATAGATAGATAGATAGATAGATAGATAGATAGATAGATAGATAGATAGAGAGAGAGAGAGAGAGAGAGAGAGAGAAAGAGAGAGAGAGAGAGATAGATAGATAGATAGATAGATAGATAGATAGATAGATAGATAGATAGATAGATAGATAGATAGATAGATAGATAGATAGATAGATAGATAGATAGATAATTACGATTGTCATTATACTGCAATTTTTTAAAGTATTGTATGATCATCATCCACACTCTTCAGTTAACTTCCACGGAGTACCCCAATATTACACTAAAGTGAGAAATTAGGTTAATTTAAAAAATTCCCAATGCTTACAGTTTGAGATTGAAATGGATATTACTCCTTTCATCCATTTACCCATTATTAACCTCTTTAAATCCAGCATAAGATTGTAGGGACCCAAGCTGAACCCAACATCATCACAAGCTCATACTGGATGGAGTGGCATTAGAATTTATGTCTTTCAACCTTAAAAAATTGAATTCCCACCTCCACACCCATTCATGCTGGTTTAGCTGTTACCTTAAGCCTAATGTGGACCTTTAATTAGACGTTTCACATGTATGACTTTGTTATTTTGTTTTCCTTGTTCTCACAGATATATTTATGCACAGCCCAACATATAGTTTCAGTATTGTTTTCCTAATAGTTCTCATAAAAAATGGAGCTGTTTTGCTGTTTCACCATTTAGCCTCACAATGGCTACACTTAATGTTCAAACCTCAACTAACATTTGTTAATACGGTTTGCAGAATGTACTTCCAATGATCAACAAAACAGTGCTAGTGATTCTGGAACTTTTCCTCAGGGGTTTTCTACAAGGTTTCAGGAATGCCAAAGGGGGTAAGGAGTAAGTACATCAGGTAAGCTGATTTGTATTTTCCATTGAGTGAAGTGAAGTAATGTATTTAAATACATTCTTGTTCATCATGGCGCTGCAGAGTGGCACTGTGTAGCATGTCGGTCAGATATACAAATAAGAATTTCACAATACTCTGCACACTTGACACTCCTACTACTACTACAAGTGTAGACACATGTGGCTGCGTGTGACGTACAGTGGACTGGCCTCTTGTTTTACAAGAGTAAAATTTAATTACCTGCCTAGTAAGTTCATATGCCATAAAAATAATTATCATCCATTCCCATCCATTTTCTCATTTTGCTGTTTCCAATATATGATCTGCAGATAATAATAATAATAATAATAATAATAATAATAATAATAATAATAATAATAATAATAATAATAATAATAATAATAATAATAAATGCTTAAATTAAATTAATCCTTCAGTCCAATGTCGGTGCTCACATTTCCAAATCATATTCATGGGCACAACACCACTAATAGTTATGATAAAATTCATTCATTAAACCAATAAATAAATAATTAAAATTAACAAAATGTTTAATCCTCTCATCCATTTTCATTAACCACTCATTTATTTCAAGAGTGCATGCAAAATGACAATAATAATGCTAATTTCTGAAAGGCTAATTTAAAACAAAATGACACCACAGGTTATAAAGCAGTGCGCTAGATGTCCTAAAGAGTGGAATAACTTTGTTTCTTCCTCTTTGTTAATCTCCTGAAACAGCATAGTGAGGCCCAGAGCACTGGGGGGTGTGTGTTTGTAAAACATGAACGGTTGGCCTGTAATCTCATAAGAAGAAGGGCATCGCTTGTACTGTCCATGGGTTATTTCAGCAGGAATGCTGCAAGGCTGATCACCAGGATCGCTCACCCAAAGCAGTAATGACATCTCATAGTCATAGAAAAAAAATATTCCACTCTTACATAGCTCGAGTTATGTTTTTAAACAAAACTGCCTGCCAGTGTTTATCTAGAGCCAAAGTGGGCAATCAACCTACAAAACTTACGGACGGCCCATACTGTCAGCAGACTCTCAACATGTCGCCTGCTCTCCACAGGTCTCGATGACAGCCTTGTCTCTTTGCTTTGCCGTTCATACCCTCGAATACCACACACAACAACAAAACAAACAGAAGGGCTGGTGCATTTCCATCAAATTGAATTTAAGGTGCCCCCCCCAACACACACACTCTGCCAAGTTCCAATGGCTCAAAATTCCAGTTATGAACAGAAAAACAACAAACGTACATTCAGAAATTGCCCAGCTGATACTTTTGGCTTTTAACAATCTTTCTTTTTTGCACAAATGGCATTTGTGGTACTACTGCTGGCAGATAAACAGTAAAGGAGATTGTCAGAAAGCTGCATTTAATGGCTAAAATAATATGCTGCTAATATAATAAACATTAAAAATCTGTGTAAATACAATTATGCAAATTAACTAATGAAGAAAACAAGCATGAAATAAGCAGGACAGCATTTCATCATCAACTGTCACAACACTGGCACGCATTTTCAAGGCCCTGAACCTGAATGTCTCAGAGACACTCCTAAAACTGACAGCAATAGGAACCCCTCTCAAAGCACGTCCCAATCCCAATAAGCCAAGCAGTGTCTAGAGGTGGAAATAGGCTTCCATTGTGAACCTTAACTTATCCACTGTCTTCTACATGGCCACATTAACTCCCAGGCCAAAAGAACAGAATTAATTCTGCATAGACAGAAGCGGAGATGCAACATGGTTTGTATGCATGATACGCAGGCTCAAGCGGATGTATTAAGGCATTGGCAGAGATGACGATGTGGACGAATTTTTAGCAAGAAAATTTTAAATAGATATGGAGAGCCAAGAGGCACAGAGCAGGCTGATGAAGTATATTGTATTTACCCAGAATGTACAAATGGTGGCAAAGGAATAGGGAAGGAAAGACAGCTGATACACATGGCAAGACTTCAGCGACAGAAGCATGATCTGTACAACCAGACGTGTTTATCTACACAGATGGAAGAGTGTGACCAAAATGCATACAGAAATCGAGGAAGACTATGGCAGGAAATACACAGGATCAAGATGTGCAAGCATGGGATTAACTACACTACAGAAAGAAGTTGACGGAAATGCAGGCATGTAAGGGGAAGCATTTCATTCATGTTTACCCCTTTGAACTTTAATTATTATTGTGTAGTGATTTACTATAGTGCTTACTATGAAATGGTAGTTATACAGTTATCTTATACAGTTATATTGGGTTATGAAAAGTAGGAGATAGAACAGCAAATATAGATGCAACTGTATATATTAATGGGGACCAATTTCCAAATAAGGGAGAAACACAGGAAAATATGTTCTTGACAAAACAAAAAATGTACATCAGTACTTTACATGCAGCAAAAAAGAATAAAGGCTGGATTAATATCACATTAAAATAAACACATGCATACTGCTAATTCTAAAGCAGTACCACTCATGTGGCACTTTGCCATGGCTGAATTGGCATCCTTTCATCTGCTAGTCTCATTTATCTTCATAAATAAAATAAGAAGCACCTTCTGATCGACATGCACCATGACATGATAAGAAAATCTTCTCCTAACTTGCATGTGTATGTACACTGTGGCACATATGAATAGCTGTGACGTTTAACATAAAGGACACATGCAAACTGCATACATTGCTTGTCCAGTCTTAATCTAAACTAAAGATATGACATTCATCTGTGATCATTTAAGTTTTACCTTAAAGAATATGCATTTTACACTAGCTATGAATCTGTATTAAGAATGTTTTAATAGATAGATAGATAGATAGATAGATAGATAGATAGATAGATAGATAGATAGATAGATAGATAGATAGATAGATAGATAGATAGATAGATAGATAGATAGATAGATAGATAGATAGATAGATAGGTTTTGACAAATGTTCATTGAACTGCGTTTGCCTTTCTTTGAAGTCCCTACTGCAGCTTCACAGGAGGACTGACTGCTCTTCCCTCCAGCTACAGCTGATTCCGTTCCACTCCACTTTCAAAGGCAGCAGATCCACTGTAAGGTGAAACTCTTCTTACTGCTTCTTAGAATGCATTTATGTTGCTTAAAATCTTTAGATGGCTATCGAAGAGTCGGGTTGTAGGGTCGGGAAAGCGACTGGTTTTTAATTGCGCACCACGGTGAGGATGCAGCAGTGCTAACTAAGCTTGTTTTAATGAAGAGTTGCAACATGTGATTCGTATTCAGATATCGGAAATAAAGTCCTTCTCACACATGCATTTGATCAAAGTGTGCCATCCTCAGAATTTAAGTACAGCTGTAGGTTGGAAAGATCTATTTTATTATCTATTTTTCGTTCATTTGTTTTTCAGAAGCTCGCCGAGTGTAGGTGACAGTTCAAATGGATACTTCTCACACTCAATGCTGGGATGAGAAATGACTTGCCTATAGGATCCCCCTAAGCAAAAATCAATGCATGGTCTGCATTTTCAGCCTTCGTTTGTGCCGGAGTCACTCGTCTCGCTCTTTTATTTTCGTCGATCATTACTTCCTACTTCATCTAAGCCACCATTAGTTATCTGCGCTTTTCACTTATTTTAGGATTTCAATTATGGAAATAGAAAGCATTATGTGAAATAAATTATAGTCGTGAGAGCTGCTGATAATGTTGCAGTAACCATTAACTTCTTGTTATCCCAAAGACTGCGAATCTGCTGAGATTTAAAACTATATTTTAAGAAATCCGAATTTTCTTCAACAGGAAGAATAGACGTCTGTAGGAAACATTACAATGTAAATCAAAGTCCATAAAGCAATCAGTGTTACAACTCCGTCTTTCCAGGTCAAATGTTAAACGTTGGGACAAACACTTTAAATAGGACGTTTTTGCTCCAGTAGTGAAAAGGTCTGAATTGCTAGAAACTCGACCTGAGAGAAAAAGTTTGGTCAGGACTGAAGGACCGAGTTTTATTGAGTATGGCTGATGGCAGGCACAGCTCTTACTGAAAATATGTTTAGAAAGGTACATATACTATAAGACGATGTGATCAATAATGATATGCAGTGACTTTTAAAGATCGCTTTGCACTGCAGGCTTATTATAATCTGAAGATGTGAGGCATGTAAAACTACAAGTGAATGTTGCGTTTCATGTGTTCTGTTGAATAAGTCAATACAATTATTTATCGCCTACATATGTAATTATTTCTCATTTCAAGTCTTAAGTAACTAACTGCAACTTTGAGTGCCAAGGTATCCCCAAATTGTCAGTATCCATTAAAGAATAACAAATCAGGGAGATAAGGATTTTTTTATATATATTTCGCGTGAATACAGGCTTCAAACCAAACTGAAATTAAACGAACAAAGAATTGAAGCCAGTTCCTTACCTGAACTGAAATTGAGATTTTTCTTTTTCAGTAAACACATCTGCGTATTTCATTCATTCTTTATTTATTTGTTACACACGCAAGTCGAACCGCAACTCTGCCCCACTGTCATGTATCGAAACGCGAAACAACATTTAATTCACACAATTGAAATGCATCACACCATGCTCAGCAAAAATAGATGTTTATTATTATTATTATTATTATTATTATTATTATTATTTCCAATGGTAGCGCTAGATTTTGGTAATTTTTGGTAAACCTCCAGCGCTGATAAAGTATGTTTGCGTCAGGTGGCACGCCTTAACGGCGAAATTCAAGATATTTCTTATTATTCCAGAAAATTATAATTGGCCAATCCTTACGCTTAGCTTGTTACTTAAAGCACTCAAGTCAAATAAACCAAAGTTTTACATAATTAAAAAATTATATAAAAGAATCCATTAAGTGCAGTCGCAGGTGGGCCATTAGTCAATCTGAACCGGTTTGGAGTATGTAAGTACTCCATAGAAACGGGGGGCTTTGGCACATTCTTTCAGGTTGCCAAGCAGTAGTCGTCATCAGCCTTGTATGTTACAAGTATTTGCTGCTGTAATATTTTTAGTTAGTAAAATAACATACAGATTGTTCAGTTTGAGTAGGTGATAATGCACGCTAAACAACAACAACAAAAAAATAAATAAATCATGCTTCTTGAATTGAGTAATACTTGTTCAAAGTCGATTCTAGTGAAGACGGGACCGTAATACTGATACGACATATTTCCCAGAAACCTAAACAAATAAATTGACCCTTTGGTCCCCTTAAACAAAAGCATTACTTTCTTGTCATGTTTAAGTATCTTTTTTTTACCTTATCTGTATACTTCAAAGTTTATCTTCCAAATTATTGAAATAGCAGATCTAAAATTAAATACATTATATGGCCGTTAGTATGTAATGGTGTTTGTATCTATATTATGAAGGTCTTTTAATAAGAAAAATATGTATGACAAGTCATGTCTCAAGAAGATTTCACTAATTGTTACTTAGTATCAGGGCAGAATGTTTGATGGGATGAGCTCCTGCCGTTGTCACTGCTGCTGAATTAGGTCTGCGTCTATAGAGAAACATCGGTCATTTTAAAGCCATTTACTTGCCGTCGCGTAACTGGACTCATTACCACTCCTAAGCTGCATCATCTTTACGAAGAGAAATATTCTGTGTTTCCAGACCTCCCCCTACAGAGAGAGAAAAGAAACAGCAGTGCGGAGACGAAATGGGAGCGACGGAAGTAAAGGAAGGAATAAATAGGAGGGAGGGGTGAGAGAGAGAGAGAGAGAGAAGAAGAAGAAGAAGAAGAAGAAGAAGAAGAAGAAGAAGAAGGCAATCGAAAGCTCATATAACAAGAGCCAATAATGTGCAAGGTGCAAAACATAAATGAAATTAAATTCATAAATTAGAAAACATGGACGACAGAAACGGAGTAGAGAAATAAAGGCAATGAGATTGCGTTGTCTTGCTCAGAAAAGTTACTTACTTTCACAGTCACGGCTCGGAGCTTCCATCCGAAGCGCCCACGCGTAACTTCCTCCTACCCTTCGTAGGAGTTTCATCACCGTCACTAATACGTGTGCCAAAACTGAAAACATCGAGCCTCCTCATTAGGCTACCACATTCCTACTCATTCCTTAAAGTAAGAAGACGACAAATACAATTTACTTATATAGCGCCTTTCCCATACTCAAAAACAAGGCACAAAGTCACATTGGACCGTAAAAATTCATTCGATCAGACTATGGCTAAGTTGGCGTTTTAACAGTATAGTCGGTCCATCTATTTTCTTAACCTATACAGAAGATGTTATAACAATGACACTGTGAGACTTAATCCAAATGCAGGATCGCGAGGTTTAACCTGGCAGCATCGAATATGCGGCAGGAGCCAGCCCTTTACAGCTGCCCGGCTGAGTCGTACACCCAGTTTTTACTTGATTTGAACCCATGTAATTCAGTTTTAGGGTAGCAGAGAACGGCAAACAAGTCATTCTTCCGTTTTAATAGCAATGATCAGGAGAAGGTGAAGAAGATTAACGGAAAAAAAAAAATAAACTAACGAGAAAGAAAAAGTAAAGCGGTTTAGTGCGTTAGCTTTTGTCAACGGAAACAGGGAGTGATGTTCCTTTTAATGAAGCTATTGCACAGTTGTTTTTTTTCCCCACGGACAAAACCCGTTTGTGGTATTTCACCTGATTGATCATTTTATATCCAAAAGAGCAGAAAACAACTATGATATGATCATTTTCACGTTATTGTTTTATAAAACCAATTGGAATAGGATTAGAAGTTCAGAGTTGAGGCGTGATTTAAAACAAACCCCCAAAGTCATGCACCGTGTTACTAACCGCACACACAGATTCGGTGTAGCCCCTTATCTGTGAGGCGATGCCAGATGCCACTAAGAAAGCAAAGTGCGTACTTTTATTGCACATGGCGCGGGCTCTTTCTTTCTTTCTTTCTTTCTTTCTTTCTTTCTTTCTTTCTTTCTTTCTTTCTTTCTTTCTTTCTTTCTTTCTTTCCGCAAACAGAACATTACTTACTGCAAAATGAACAGCGCAGTGACGCAGTGGTTGGCGCTGCTGCTTCACGGGTGACCTCGGATATATTCAGTCAATGCTTGTAATGGCTTTGCACATTCTCCCAGTTGTACGCATGGATTTTCTAAGGGTTCTCCATTTTCCTTCCACATCCTACAGACGTAAAGTCTACACTGCCTTTTGAAGTGCCTACGTTTACTGAGGTAATTGTAATTGTACGCTTTTAAACGCACACTGTGATTAAGTGCCGCCTCATCTAGGGTCGATTCCTCTTTTGCGCAAGATGTTGGAGGAATCGTAAATGGCTCAAATCGACTCGAATAACCAATGCGGCGAAAGTCAAGTGTTGAGTCGCTAGTTGTAAATCTCCCGTTAATAGTTCAAGCACAGCCTGGCATTTCTTGACGACTGGGGGCAATTCGGAATTTTCCAGTGCAGTGCCTTCAGACTCTAATCCCATTCCAATCAAGAATACGAAAGTTTCCCCACACATCTTATTACTCCTTTATACCAATATAAGAGATGTGTCGGACACACTACAGTTACTAACAACTGAAGGAACGAAGTTTCCGCTAAATGACCTACCTGCATAAAGTTGAAATGCTCGCTCCTAAAACGTACTCCTTCAGAGCGCCGGGTAAATCCTCAAAACAGATCCATCGTACTTTAAAATAAAGTCTGCTGTTTAAGATATCTTCCACCCCAGCAAAAGTAACGTTTAAATATTATGAAGTCTTTGTCAATTCAAATAGGAATAAATAAACAGAAGAATAAAAAATATACCCATCGATTTTATAAAAGAACAGTTTCGTTTGCGTATCCCAAGTTAAATGTCACTTTGCAAATCCACAGAAAAATACACAGCAAATACGATCCCAGGTACGTAAATGTCTTTAAAACAGGATCTCTGAGCTAGTTTTGAAATGAAGCAGCTTTCATTCAAACGATACTGGCAACTACGATCCAACGAAATACTGTTGTAGCTTAACTCCGTTCACTGTAATTTTATTCCGATCTTTACGCGTACAGTGACCACAGCTCAACGGCGAATTTTCTTCTCCTGGCGCGCTACTTCAGCTACTTGTCCTCCTCAGTCTCGGCGCTCTTCTGTCTGTTCGCAGAAACAGGATCCAGTCTTTGTAGCCGGCGGCTTCATCACAAAACCATATATCCAGGAGCCCCCCCTCTTCCTCCCAGAGCTGTGCGTGGATCGCGGAGCGGAGTCAATGAGAATGAGGGGGGCTGATGGAGAGAGGGGTGGAGATAGAGACACAGAGAGCAAGATAAAACACACACATACATACACGAGAGAGCGTGACGAAGAGCCACCATCACTTATGAACGAGTAAGGCAGAAATAACTTGAGGGTGACGTATAGGTTAGCTATACCTGCGTGGTAAAAGCGGTAATTGTGACTTGGGGTTCTTGTGAAGAAAAGGGGCAAGGAAAAGTGTGTCTCCATAACCTGTAGTTTACACAGAAGAAGAATGTGAGTGGCAGAAAAAGATGTCAGGTACTTAGAGATGTCCCGAGGAAGACCGAGGGGGCGATGCACCTAGAGGAATGATCGAATAAGGCACTGGCAGTTGAAGACGCATGGCAAGGGGAACTAAATACAAGATCTTGGAAAACGTCTAAGAAAGACCGAGAGGCTTCCCGACAAGGAGCTGAACGCGTGAGAGTTGAAAAACAGCTCAGAAACAGAGATGGATGGCAAAACAGAAGTGAAATATAGAGAATGTCACCGAAACTCTGGCATTTTGGGAGGAGCGCTCAAAATTGCCACCAACTCGCACCAGTAATATTTGTGCACTATTTAAGATAGTAACCTGAAACAGCTTCCGTTATCAAGAATAAAGGATGCTTTTTCGTCACTCTTAGCGGCTTTTTAAAAATACGTAGCCCCGTGCTATCTATCTATCTATCTATCTATCTATCTATCTATCTATCTATCTATCTATCTATCTATCTATCTATCTATCTATCTATCTATCTATCTATCTATCTATCTATCTATCTATCTATCTATCTATCTATCTATCTATCTATCTATCTATCATAGCTTATTATGTGGCTTATAATGTTAAATACTTGCGCATTGAGGATACTCCTAACCTAGGGCTATGTTTAGGAATGTCTTTTGAGGAAATCTTGTAGATACCATGTCAACCATGGCACAAATGGCATCGGCAGCCGCTGGCGCTTTCAAGACGCGGAGAAGATGCTGTCCCACATCTGTGAACAAATGTATTATGATATGATGGGAGAGATCCGAAATAATCACATTAGTCCAAAAACAGGCAAAAAATAATTGTAGCCGGAATATCTGGAAGACGGGCAGGAATGGGCTTGCCTGAAAAATTAGTCAAGTTAAGCAGAGGTTAATTTGAAGTGAAAGGCATTCGGCTACTTCTCTATGACCGTTCTTTCTGGGCGTAAGAAAAATATCCCTGGCCATTTGTCTACTATTAAAACAATGAGGTGTTTATTTTTTTGCGACACCCCAGGAGAAAAGTTCTGGGGTATCAGGAGCAGTACGCGGAGATTGTGTTAACGCTAACTTTTGGAGGTATTTATTGACATCTCTTCTTGTTCTTATTTAAAATCTTTCAACGTTTCTCTTTTTCCCAACCGCTGTCATTTTTAATGCCTTGTTTTCATTATGTAGCTGTCCGTGAAGTAGTTAATGATCTTTATTTAAGTTGGGTTAATTTTGTTTTTGTCACGCAAGCGTCTTGTGTTTTTGCCTTATTCGGTACTCCAGGAGTGGAGGCGCGACAGCTGCGAGGCGGGGTGAGAAGAACCCGGGGTGCGGGGGAGCCGTGCGTAGGGGGGATGCGGAGGTGGCTCTCGGCCTCCCTCTGTCGCAAGTTCTGTAGGCGCTCATCGCAAGAAAAAAAAAATCTCACAAACCGCCGGAACATGGCCATATTGGAAATAGTTTCCAGTGATGCGCTTTCCCAGCGTCATCACAGAAATGACATATTCTGGAAATTCTCACATTTCCTCAGCGATTATTCCGACCGTCCCGGTTTACTTGAATGTCTTACTTAAGCTATTTATTTTCAGCTTTTAACAATAGTCGGCACTGTTGAACACAGATCAGAGCATCACATACACACACACACAAGAACGTACTTTGTATGCTTTTACAAAGACACGAACCGCTCTGACTTGTTGCTTCTCTTTGTAGATCGCGCCTGAGGAGACACTAGAAGGTAAAACCGCACCACAGTACCGCCGCCACGGCAGGTGTAAATTTGCAACGAAGCTCGTTATCATCTAAAGAAGACCCCCTCTTAAACTGCTTATATGAAGCTCCCGGGAATACACGGTTATCCAGGGTGCGATTCATTATTTGAAAACACGATTTACGCCGAGCGGTTCAGACCCCGTTCCTCGTGACACCAGCGGCCAGATGACTGTCAACAGCTCATTTCATGTGTCAAGGTAACAGGAGTGGGACCCGCCTCCACAGAAATTACAAGTTAATACTGTAATGATTCCGTTGTAACCTTTGCGCGCTGCATCAGAAAATGACTCATAAGCACAGTACTATTTCAATGCAGGTTAAATGATTGGGGATTGCTTTTACTGTATATGGGAACGTTGTTTTATTTACTGATAGTTTTCTCAGAGAATTAAAGATTAGTTCTGTTGTTTATCCAAGTGACTTGCTAGCAATCATGAATTCCTTTTTCTAAAAGCTACCTTAATTTAAGGTATTATTTGTAATCCAGTAACGTTTTTGATATAATACACCATGTTTATAATCCTAAATAAAATGATTTCAGCTTAAACATGAACAATGAACAAGTAATTTATATTGTATTTCTTTAACGTTGGTCCACACAATTAGAGGTAACACTTTATTTTAGCTACTGCAAAAACATCTCTTACTAATGTATTGTTACGTAGCAAAGATTTATCACAGTCAGTTTTTGGTCTTCCTAACACTCACAAAGTATCAGTAAAGCAGTTATTTATCTCTGCAATGTGGCTTACTAAAATGATTTCTCTTTGCAATGTTCAGAGGTGGTTTAAGTGAGACATATGTCTGTTCATATTGACTACTTCAGTATAAAGTCTGAATCTTTTATATTCGTAAGTCACTTTGCCAATGTATCAAAGACTTAAGATGTCACACTGTACAGAGTTGAATAACCAGTTTATTAACCCTAACCCTAAGCATTTTGAAAACTAAAAGCACCCTTTTTCAAGATGTTTTTACATACCAGCAGGGCCATTTTATGCACGGGCACAAGGACCATAGGGACCCACGATGCCTATATATGTTTCTGTTTTGCTATCAAAACAGGGCCCCAGCACATTGCTCCACCCGGGGGCCTATGATGCTGTTAAGATGGCTCTACATACCAGTATAGGAGTAATAGGTGCATTTTTGCAGTACCTAAAATAAAGTGTTACCTACAGCATATAGTTTTGCTTATTCACAAAGCTTAGGTTCTGATTGATTTCCAGACTAAAATGTCTTACTGTGTATGTTTCACCGTGAAGGCTCATCTGGTGTTCAGATAGATTTCATGCAGGAAATAACACTTCCAGCTATCTTTTTAAGAATTGAGATTAAGATTTAAGAATTGATTACATCTTGCCTGAAGAAGGGGCCTGAGTTGCCTCGAAAGCTTGCATATTGTAATCTTTCTAGTTAGCCAATAAAAGGTGTCATTTTGCTTGGCGTTTCTCTACATTCATAATGGCTAACACAGTACAACACCCTAGTACTAAGAATTGAGATTAATTTAATTACCAACTCTATATTGTTAGTGTTCACACTGATGCATTTTGCAATAGAACGATGTCCTGAAAAGACTGATTCCTGACTTTCACCTATTGCTGCCAGTATTAGTGAAGTAGATCAGACTGACTCACAGTCAGTTTTGGGAAAAAAGGATCAGAAAAAAGAAGGAACTACAGTATATACACCAGGGCAGTGTTTGTCAACCACTGGGTCGCGACTCACTTTTGGGGGCTGTGTGTGGTGAGATGCTATTGTTTACAATGGCGGTGGGTTGCGAAGTGGGTCGCAATGATCACGCTCAATACTCTCCCCACTCGGATAATCGCTTTCGATTCATCAGGCCAGTGGCGTAGCAATGGATTTTGCAGATTGTGCAAAGCACAAGGGCCTACGAACTTGGGGGCCCTACTCGGAGCCATATAGATTTAAAAAAAAATTTAACAACCAGTACCAATGCAGTGGCTTCAACGTTCAATGTCTTTTTATCATCAAATCTGACCTCGATGGCTGATGATCTTCTCCTTGAAAGCTATAGCACTGACATTTCACCTCTGTTTTGCACTCAATTGCTGTCATTTCGTGCATGTTTTCAATCCATCCTGTCAACCAAGTCGGCTGTTTTTGAAGTAGCTGAAATGTTGCTGAGATCACTGTGCACTGTTGTCTACTTTCAGTGACGTGTGCACGGCTTATATGTTACTGCTGACTATACCTTTGATTGTTGCTGCGAGTGAACAATCGTTCTCCAAGTTAAAACCCATCAAAAATGACCTCAGAGGCACCATGTCACAAGACAGACTTAATGGCTTGGCTGTACTCTCAATCAAAAATGAGTGTGCCAGACAACTTGACGTGTCAAACATTATTGAGACTTTTGCGTAACAGAAAACATGCAATCAAGTATTTTAAGGTACTAGTGATATTAGAAGTAATATGATTTGTGACTTGTCAGTCAGTTCCACTTTTGTAAGCTTTAACAGTTTAACAAATCTGCAATCTGTTTTTATTGTGTACCTTAGAATGGCTGACTGTGCATTAGTGTTACGACCGTAAGGATTTGTGAGCGTCATCACTTTTTCATGTCCATTTTCTCAGAACTTGTGTAAAACAGGTCAATTGTGTAGTAGTATCCTGTCAGCCGGTGTTGTTGTTTTAATTTGTTACAAATTGAAATTGCTTAATTTTATAACACAGAACAGTTTCTATGTTGTAGCTTACATTATATTCTAATCATCTTCTTTCACAAAGTTGTCTTGGAAAAGTAAGCATGCCCACATTTTACATAGATGGATGTACTATGTACTACTACCCACACCTCCCACATTCCATTCCCCTAATTTATTTTATTTTTGCTAACTTACAGCAGCTATAATAAACAAATTTCATTTAGTGAGCTGGTTTGTTTGTCACCAGTGTGTGATAGTAATGCAGTCGCGGACTCTGCTGCCCAGCCGATCCCTAGGATGTAGTTGCAAATAAATTACTTAGAGTTATCATATTCAGGAGGGGCCCACCTCAGGACGCTGCACAGGAGCCTTCAGCAAGCTGGCTATGCCACTGCATCAAGCACTGGTGATCTGATGTCTGTCCTTGATTTGTCCCCCCCCACTCTGACAATTGTGCTCAATTGCACCAAGGTGCCGCTCTGATGATAGTGCTTGAGTGACCAAGGGGAGTCCCTTCTGTTGGTTTGTTGAGAAAATACTTTCATGGGAAAATGTGGGTCACAGTTCCAGAAAGGTTGAGAAACTATACTCTAGCCTTTTAATGGCTGTTAAATGAAAAATGCTTGTAATAATCTGGGGCCTCATGTATAAACGGTGCGTATGTACAAAAATGTTGCATAAGCCTGTTTCCATGCTCAAATCGCGATGTATAAAACCTAAACTTGGCGTAAAGCCACGCACATTTTCACGGTAGCTCCAACCCTGGTGTATGAAAGTTCTCCAATCAGTTTTGCAAACTGGCGGCACCCAGTGTCAAAGCAGGCTACTGTTCCAATGTAGTTTCCCTTTCTTTTTTAGATCCACATCCCTGATGCGGCTTTATAAACACACTGAAATTAACCGCATATTGTTTATTAATTTAATGCATCTGATTGTAATTAACCTGTAACAATATAATGGTCCACAGAATGGTCAAACTATTCTAAATACCATAGCTGCTTTAGCGTTGTTACTCACACTGTACCTTCTTCTTCTTCTTTCAGCTGCTCCCATTAGGGGTTGCCACAGTGGATCATCTTTTTCCATATTACTCTCACTGCACCACTCAGAATATTTATATCACTGTATCTGAGTGGGGAATCACAGCTCTACAGCAGATGATTGGAAAGAGATTATTAGTATACAGCATCAAGCACACGCTGCCTCAGCCATGCTGTCTAATGAACTGCTTTCATACGGCAAACAATTCGGAGCCTTTGTTCGTGGTTCAGAAACAGTTTCATCCCAAGAACTATAAACGCACTCAATCAGTCCATCAAGTGCTCCTTGTAGAATGCTTTGTACTTATAAGTACAATTACCTCACTGTAAACTTGCGATAAAGTTATAATATTGCACAACCTGAGCCACTTTATAAAGCTGATGATGATATCATTTTTAAGATGAAATGCAGGAAAATATGTTTATTATATTATACAGATAAAATGTTAAGATCATTTAAAAAATCTATATTGTGTGAAGGATTGCCGGCTTTCTACTCCGGCCCTCACCCCAGGCCGCCAGGAGGAGCTCTCCCGACAGCATGAACGTGCCCCGAAATTCCAGCAGGGCATCATGGACTCTGTAGTTTATATGCACAGCCCTGCTGGATACCATGGGGGCCTCCAGGAGTCGCTGTAGGGAGGTTGTCGGACTCTTATGTGCCCTATAACCCGGAGGTGCGTCAAGATCACATGACAGGAAGAAACGACGTGCCTCCGGGGTAAAGAAGAGTTTTTATATGACCCGGAAGTGTTCCTAGTCACATGGACAGAGGACAAAACACTTCCGGATCAGGACTATAAAAGGACTATGGGAAATCCCAGATGGCGAGCTGAGCTGGGAGGAAGAGTGGCAACGCATCTGGGAGTGTGGAGGATTATTGTTATTATTATTATTATTATTGAGTATTGTGGAGAGGAGGGTGCTTTGTGCACAATTATTATTATTAATAAATCATTATTTGGACTTTTACCTGGTGTCTGACGTTTAGTCTGAGGGTTCAAGGGGTCACGGAGACCTTAATCTGTCACAATTGTTAATAATTAAACATGTGAGGACACGGTTTCGCAGTGCTAGCGAGGAGTTGGCGCTCCGTTCACGGATTGTTCCTGCCTTGCACTGTATTCTTGCTGGGGCTGGGGCGACACTGGAAGGATAGATGGATAGAATAATTAAACATGTACTATGAAGATATTTCGCTGTTCCTTAAAAGTTTTGAAGAATCAGCGTTCTAAGCTTACAGATGGCTTAACGTCTATTACAGAGCTGATTGTGTGGCGATTGGTTACTTGGAGAAAGTAAAGTAAGGACAGGAATTGGGGGAATAGTATGTTTGAAATAGACAGTACTGCTGCAATAAATTATTTCATCGAAGGTCGTGCATGGCACAGCAAGCATCTTGTGTAAGGCAGGAACAGTCACTGCACCACCACCACTGCATGTTTAATAACATGCTTTAACTCCTATCATCGTGAAAATGATATCAAGTATACATCTCAGTATTTTAATTATTCAGGGAGCTGTAATATCACAAATGTAATGGATTCTGTGTTCTGTTGGAGGAAGAGAAAGCCAGTTTAAGAAACACATAGTGATTCACACACATAGAGAACATAGAAGATCAAATACAAAACAAAGCATGTAACGTGCTACTTTAGTTACGATGGGATTTAAGAAACTAGTAAATTAAATGATTTTAAGATGAAGTTTATGATGTTCTACTTTAATGACGAAATAAACTACGTGATTAAAGTGGAAATTTCGAGATTAAAGTTGACATTTCATGCTTTTTTCCCACTTTGTGCCTATTTTTTTTTCTCTGTACCCTAATAAACTTTCATATGACACTCAGACGGTGGGCTACGACTCGCCTTTTCACGGCGACTTTAATATCTGACAACTTGTTATTTATTTCGGGTACTGTGCGACTTTGTGAATTTGAGCTTTCGAGTTTCTCCGACACTCTATCACTGGATCAACTTCCTTTTGTTGATTATATCACTGTTTAAACCAACAAATAGTATGTTTTTCCTTGCCTCCATTTGGTATTCGTTGAAATTCTTCTATTTTCCCCCATGCTTTTGCCATTGTCTTTTCACAGAAGGCTGAGCTTAAGAGCTATATATATTGATTTGCATATTCAAAGAGGCGTAATTCTGGGAGGATTTGGGGCGGGACAGCAGGCGCATGCACGTGCGTTACTTTTCACGCTGACCGGGATTCATTTAGCGGAAGAATGTGGAAGTTGGCAAACGCACAGATTTATGCATCTGGATTTCTTTGTGTGTACGAACATTTCCACTTTTGCCCGTACGCCATGTTATAGTGTGAATTCTACGCACGCCATTACACATGAGGCCCTGGTCTTTATAAGAGTAATCGTAGATACTTGTAATCAGTAAATTTGTAATGGAAGAAGTATTAGATAATGCTTCAACTAACGAAATAAATAAGCAAATAAATGCATAAATAAAATAAGTAAACAAATAAAAAATCCTTGGACCATCTCCCTATCCAGTATTTGTTGCTGCCTTGTAGCCAGCACTGTCCGGATAGAGCCTGTTCCCTTTGCAATAGTGAATTGGCTTAAGAAGGTTTGAAAATGCAAAAATTTATGTTATATAAATGTCACTATGCTGGACCTCTTTATTATTCTTTTTACATTTTTTTATTGATTTTAATTTGAAGCAAATATCAAACTTAACAAACCAAAATTCAACCCCAAGCCAAGAGAAAGACAGGAGAGCCAACAACCAAAGCAAATCTTTAAAAGTAGCAAGAAAGGAATGATATCCTTTTCCCCCAATATAGAAGCTTATTCTAAAATGTTGTTGATTAGATCCTGCTGTAGTGGTGCTACTAGAATTTGAAACTGCACCTCCCAGCAGTGGCTCTGATTGGTCTACTGCTGAGGGGCTGTCGGGGTCAAAGGATGGCAGTGCGGCTTTTAAAAAGGGGGCCGGTGACCAAAAGAAAAAAGGCAGGTTTTTGTAATTTGTTTTACAAGTTCCTGTCTCTCTGCCTGCCTTCTGTTTCGTTACCTGTACTTATTCGTTTTGTCCTGGATCATTTCGTGGTTGGCATCTGGATTGTCTGCCATCTGCCTGTGTACATGAGGACTGTAGATAGATAGATAGATAGGTAGATAGATAGATAGATAGATAGATAGATAGATAGATAGATAGATAGATAGATAGATAGATAGATA
This sequence comes from Erpetoichthys calabaricus, assembly GCF_900747795.2. Lineage (NCBI taxonomy): Eukaryota > Metazoa > Chordata > Cladistia > Polypteriformes > Polypteridae > Erpetoichthys > Erpetoichthys calabaricus. The sequence goes on along the minus strand of NC_041406.2, from coordinate 115,673,114 downwards.
GATAGATAGATAGATAGATAGATAGATAGATAGATAGATAGATAGATAGATAGATAGATAGATAGATAGATAGATAGATAGATAGATAGATAGATAGATAGATAGATAGATAGATAGATACTTTATTAATCCCAATATCTAAGTGGATTCATGGCCATCCTGCGAAGAAAGGAGTGCTCCTGAACCCTTCCACCCGTCTTCACCATTTCAGGAACTACCAGTAGGGCTATCTTTACATTCCTATTCAACGTGCGGATCGCTGGACTATCTATTTTCATCATTACATTTCATCCATTGCTGTTTTTCATGGACTTTATTGTGTGTGTTTTGTTTGTGCTTTGTGTATTTAATGTATAGTCACTGTAAGGGGAACAGAGGTGGTATTGTTGTTTTCATTTATTTTATTTGTTTTCATCACATTCTTTAATTGTTGTTTGATAACTGGTTTGCTTTGTTTTTGTCTCTGTTTGTGAGTGCATGCAGGTCAGACCAAGGCTGGGTACGTCCCTAGAATCTCCACCATAAAAATAAATAAATCACTGTCTTCTCGACGGTGTGAATCTTAGCGGCACCGGACCAATACATTATATTTTAAGAAAAGTTTTGAATAGATCCTCTGATTGAGAATTTGATTTTTTTTCCAATTTGAAATAGTATATAACATCAGTTACCCCCTGATTTAAAAGAGGTGGGTTAGGATTCTTCCAGTTAAGCAAGACAAGTCTATATGTCAATAGTGAAGTAAAGGTAATGACAGTTTGTTTGTCCTTCCCCACTTTAAGCCCATCTGGAAGTACATCAAACACGGCTATTAATGGGTTAGGAGGGATTGTGACACAAGGGCTGTTTGATAGGAATTCAAAGAGTTTTGTCCAGAATAATGTTAGTTTGTTGCACGCCCAGAACATAAGGCCCAGTGAGGCTGGAGTTCGACTACAACATTCACTGGTTGACTCTTGCCCTGGATACATTCTGGACAATTTTAACCTGAGATAAATGTGCTCAAATAAAGATTTAAAATTGAATGATTGAGTGCTTTGCATATATGGAGCTGGAGTTTATTCAATGCATTCTTAAAAATAATGGTTCTAAAATGGCAGTTAACTGGGTTGTAAGGTTCCTAATTGAGCTCTTGATAAAGAAACATTTCATTTTTGGGAGAGGGTTCTTCGCATCTGAAATTCCTTGGGCTTTGAATAGGTTTCTAATATGTGGACTAAACAGAAATCTTTAATGTATAAAAGGCGACTTAGCAGGAGACTGATGGAGCAAAAAAACCTGAACTTGTGCTGAGTTTTGTATGTAGCAAGAGTCCTTCTAGAATAACGAGCCCATTGGTGTTTCACAAATCTGTTATCATCTATTCATGGTTATATTTGGAGCCTGTCATGGACCTAAATTAAAGTTTCTTTCTGTACACTTCATGTGGATGGCTCTTTATGGAACCAAAAATGATTCTTCTATGGCAGCATTCTGAATAACCACTCTGGTATGTTCAGTTTTAGATGTGCTTGGACCATATACTGAAAAAATTAAAAAGCACATCTAATTACACCTATTTCATTGTGTGACAATATCAAATCTTCAGATATTTAAATGTGAATATTTTCAGGCAGACTCTAGGCAGAAGAGGCGGGTCTAGCTGCCTCAACACTGGAAGTGATGTCATTAGTGTTAAAGCTGTCAATCTTCCGGTCAGTAGTGGAGAAAGAGAAAAAGTACACAGTTTCAACGCATGGAGTGGTGGTTCTAGAGCCCGTAAGCTGTTACCTATGTGCACATGTGTGAGTCAGTCTATCTATCTATCTATCTATCTATCTATCTATCTATCTATCTATCTATCTATCTATCTATCTATCTATCTATCTATCTATCTATCTATCTATCTATCTATCTATCTATCTATCTATCTATCTATCTATTTCTAGGCATAGATTCTGAAATCAGCAACTTTTCTTGCATCAGACATATCACTCTTCAAATAAACTGCATGAATGTTTTTCACCAGTACACAAGTAGCTAAGAGTTGATGTAAGATTTGGATGCAGAAGAAATCCTTTGTATAATAATAAATCTGACAATATGTCTTTTATAATGCTTTGACAGCAAGCACCACCACAATGTATTTAATAAAATATTCACTCACTGATTCATGCTGCAATTTTCCAAACCATCTCTTCTGCAGTAGTAAACCATATTGAGTCAGCAGTTTGAACAAGGCAGAAACCAGTCCAGGGAAGGATAACAGTTCATTACAAGGCAAACTGTGATCTTGCCAGTTTAGATTTACTACTATTACCCTAAAGGGTTTGGGCAGAGTGGTGGCTCTGAGGCTAGGGATTTGTGCTGGCAATTGGAAGGTTGCCGGTTGGAATCCTGTAAAACACCAAAAGTAACTCTACTCTGTTGGGACCTTGAGCAAGGCCCTTAACCTGCAATTGCTCCATCCAGGGTATGACGGTAATCTGCATCCAGCCCTGCCTATAGGCCCTCCAACCTGCAGGGAAAAACCTGGTGGTTAGTGGCCGAATTGGCACTCCAGCCACCCTAAAAAACCTCACATTGTTCCACTCCCTCTGAACTAGTATGGTGCTGAGGTGTCACCCATTGCATGGCTACACTTGGTCCTAATCTGGGACCCTGAGTTGGTTTGTCATGTGGTGGGTGCAGCAATGCGCTGTAATAGCGCGTGCTCCTAACCTAAAGGGTTTGTTTTAATACTTAAACATATCAGCAAAGGGTTGAGCATGCAAACACCGCATTGAGAAAGCTAAATTAATTTAGAGGAGTGAGCTACAGAAAGCTGTGATACAAACTTTGGAAGCCTCAGACCTTGCACTCCCACCCCTGTGAATTTTTAAACTTGGATTAATGTCTTTTACACAGAAAGCATGATCGAGTACAATGACCCATGAAGTTTATAATCCTTGAGAGATGGCTGCTGAGCAGACAAGTCTGAATTGTCCTTTCAAAGTATTTCTGTTTTCATTACACAGCGGAGTTCACAGAAATTTATAAAAACATTGGCATCTGTCAAAAGAATACAAAAAAAAACAAAACACAAAAAGTAAGCACTTATTTGCCTAGTAATAGCATTAACCTGCTCTTCAGAGAGCACTTTTATGCTGATGAATGACCCTTTTTTCTCTCTGGGGCTTTTTGCTGCCATTGTGGTCAATTATGCAGAACATAATACCTAATGCTCGACACACTCATAAATATATCAAATACATGTGCACACTAGATAAATAATGTAAAATAATTAAAAACAATTATCAATATTAAACTTCAGTAGGTAAGATTTTACATTGACAGAAATATCAATGTTACAGAAAACTCCTGCAAGGCCGGAAAATCCCCGTCCTTAATTCTTTCCAGAATGTAGTCTGTTAGTTTTATCTGCACTAGCTGTACCATAAATGAAATAAAATAAATACAAAAGCCAAACATTAGGCCTCTATTGGTGGCTACATTCTCCAGTATTCCTTTGAAAGTGCAACAGGTGAACAGTTATATTTTAGACCTGTTTTCCTAAAGTACACATAAGAAGTCAAGAATGATAAAGGCTTTTTTTAGAATTTTAGTGTAGCTTAGGAGAACTTCATTGTCTGGGGTGATCTCTGAGCTCAGCAAACATCAGTAGACCCAATCAGACTTGAGCTGCCAGAAATCTCTCCTCACATGAGTGCACTGGTATTGAAAAGTGTTATAAACAAAATTAAAGAAAGACAGGGAAAGTGACAGATTTGCTCAAGGCTTGCAGAGCCAGTCTCTCAGCTGTTTAAATGATATGTACTGTTGGAAGGAGATGGGAGGTGAGTTTGTGTTATTAGATAAATGCATTGGGCATAGATAGATAGATAGATAGATAGATAGATAGATAGATAGATAGATAGATAGATAGATAGATAGATAGATAGATAGATAGATAGATAGATAGATAATCATCATTGTGTTCAATGACAGAAAGTACAAACATCAATATATATATAATTAATACATATTCACTAGTTTTAAAGGAAAACAGATATAATGATGTAACCTTTAAAACTGGAAATCACCCCCCCCCCCCACTACTACTCTTACTACTCCACACATAACAATCTAACAATAGCTTGATATAAATTTATTTTACCACTTCTTTCCCCCAGTACACTCATCCTACTCCACACATACATTCAGATAATAATTTGAAATATATCGATAAATAACTTTACTACTAGTTCCCAGTAAACATCTCCTACTCGCACATTCAATTGACAATTCTGTGAACTGTTCTGAATAACATTGAAAGAAATCACCAGACATTCACCAATGTTCTCTTCTCAACAGAATACAATACTCCGCAAGCCCCCATCAATCACCAAAGTCTCCATATCTACTCTCTATATATAAAATCCTAAGCCTAAATGTGTAGTGATTTTGTGCAATGATTTTATGTGACTTTTAATTTCATGTTTTTGTCACGCTTTAAATTGAGTTAATTTTAAAACCTACATATATATGTTCGGTATAATTCTTTTCAGAATTTATTGAACTTTAATGTGATGTTGTTAGATTTTCAGATTCTTATTCCGTTTTTAAATTCTAAACTAAAAAATATCAAGAACTCATGCCCCGCAAGACAAGACTTTGTGCCAAGAGATTTAACAACACCCGGGGCCGGAAATAAAAGACAAAGACTTGGACAGCTGCTGTACAGGCTTTTAAATGTTCGAAGCGCTGTGTGAGATGCAGATCATGCGGCACGGCAGCAGCAGCAAGCCAGCAGCTGATCGAGCAAAGAGGAGGTAAAAAAAAACTGTATTTGTTTCCCATCACCGTTTAAGAGGGGGTTTCAGAGGGTGACCGTTTTCCTTGAGGTGCGTTTAGCCCCCCTCTTCACAATGCAAGTGGCAGAGACACAAAGTGGCTGGCGCGTAGCGCAGGCTGAGGAGGGGTTTGGGGTTGGAGAGCAAAGTGAGCAGGAGGGATCCCCCTAATTTCTAATAAGGATGTAATAAATAAACTCCAGTCTGTTCTTCACTAGCATTTTGAACATTATAGCACATCAGTGGTCTTTTATTTGTTCCTTCTTGACTTAAGAATTGCCAGCTACACTTGACCAAGAAGAAAATTCCCCAGCACACATTTGCTTCTCTGCTACAGACTGTGTGTAATACCAAAAATAAAACAGGCAGTTCAAAAAGACAACAACATCCCATCATAACAAGTACCAAGAAAAGTAAACAGCAGTATGAATCTTTCACTGTGTAGAAAATGGTGAAAAACAATTTCTTTCTGTTGTAAAAATGAACTACCATTTGATGTTCCAAGAGAAATCACTGCTAGAAATGAGTTAGTGGCAAGAGCTGTGTGAAGAATCCACGTCACCAAGTCTCTTCTGCAGAAATAGACAGACAGACAGACAGACAGACAGACAGACAGACAGACAGACAGACAGACAGACAGACAGACAGACAGACAGAAAGGCAGGCAGATAGATAATGATTTATTAAATGAGGTAGAAGTACATAATAAACAAGAACTCTTGCCTCAAATATTAAAATGTGTGCTTACATTTAAATGTATGCAGCCTAAATATTCTCAAGTGTAATAGAAATTTGTCATTTTCTACCCTGTAGTAGAGGTTCACAGAAAACTAAATCCTTAGTAAAGGATGAAAAACCAAAAATAACATTAGTTAATAATAATAACAACACTAACATCTATTGGTTTACTCTTTATCATACAGTAAGTGTGTGATATTGTCTTAGCAGGTGTTCTAATTTGCAGATGTCTTATTAAATTGAAACTAATTCCTTGATTATCCTCATTTTTGAAAGATCTATGCAAAACTGAAATTAAGATGCTTTATCTTTCTTAAAGAAATTAGTGTTTAAGTTTACTTTTGTAACAGATTTACCAGGCGGGCTAATCTACTGAAAAAGAAAAGAGTGTGGCCTAAGGAGAAAGACCTGCTTACAGGGATCTGAGTCTGGTGACTCACTTCTGTGCTTAAGCCTGGCAGTTGTAGAGTCATGCAATAACAGCTGCACCTTAAAGCTGTCCCCGTAAGCTGCATCTTCAGTGTTAATCTTCCAACAAGGTGAGCTGAGGTGAGATGTGAACAGGCTGTGCTGAATTTTAACACCACAGGGTCTCTCGTATAAGCCTGGAAAATCTGAGTCAGTAGGAAGCTGCGCAAACAATGCCCCTAACTAAAATAAAGGGATTCTGAACATGGCCATTGAACAAGAGTCTCTCACAGTGCTCGGGGACAAAGCATTGTCACTTTTCCAAGTAACAAGTCAAAGATAATGTCAGTGCCTTATTTCATTGCTGATGATGAGATTTAAATAAGCAATGGGTTGAGAGTACAGAGCAATGTCAGGCAACTCGAGGCGGCATGCATGATTCTGTGCAACGCTCATGAGGCAAGAGAGGACATAATCCTGATGCACGTTATCATTATAGGAAGTGGCACTGTAGTTTTAGCCACAGACAAATACTCCCTTTTTGTCATTTGGCTTTATTCTGAAAAACACTTCAAATAGCATAGCAGTCAGATGTTGAGCTATGAATCAAATAGAATGGTATAGAGAGCAACTAAGTACCATGGCTGGTTTACCTAAGGACCCTGAGCAAACTGCTCCACTTACACATGGAAAATGTACTTCTGGTTTTCTATTGTATAAGGGGTTCAGTTGTTGAAAAGCAATATATGAAATATTCAATGTTCTACTGAAGGATAATTTGGCTTTTTGCATGTATGAAGTAAGAGAAATGGCAGCTGGTGGATGAAACTTTGAACTCACCAAGCAAGACTGTATCACTAAAAATTAAGAGAAAAAAACTTGCAAATTGCTGCTGTCCATGGTACTAAAAAGACAATTCAAAGTTCAGCACCTTAGACAGCAGTACTATATATTTTAAACTTTAAATGATTTGTGTTAGCGGTACGGTGGCGCAGTGGTAGTGCTGCTGCCTCGCAGTTAGGAGACCGGGGTTCACTTCCCGGGTCCTCCCTGCGTGGAGTTTGCATGTTCTCCCCGTGTCTGCGTGGGTTTCCTCTGGGCGCTCCGGTTTCCTCCCACAGTCCAAAGACATGCAGGTTAGGTAAACTGGCGATTCTAAATTGGCCCTAGTGTGTGCTTGGTGTGTGTTTGTGTGTGTCCTGCGGTGGGTTGGGATTGGCTCCAGCGTAACCCTGTGTTTGGATTCAGCGGGTTGGAAGATGGATGGATGATTTGTGTTGTTCTATTCAGGGTTATAAAAGTTCAGACATGAATGAGTACCAGAGGTGAAGATAGCCCATGTCTGGAAACATTTCAAACAAGCCAAACTAATGTATGAGGAGGGTAAGGAAAAACACTGTGATACAGGGGTTAACTCTGCTGCTTTATAGCTCTAGCGAAACCTGAGTCTGGCCTTTCTCCAGTTGCTCATATAGAACACACACACACATGTATAGTCATGCATGCACATCAGAGGGACACCATCAAGGCTTGTTTAAGATATGCAATGCCCCACTGGGGAGACAGAGGGCTCTGCTGCTAACAGTGTTATCTTTTTTAAAATTCTACAGCAGTGAGAAGACTCCCCTTGAGGAAACTAACCTTCTGGCCTGAAAGCTATAAGAATACAACACCCCCAAATGTCGCTGTCTCATTTGGACCAGGATAGTGTTTAACTCCAACACTGTGAACCACTCCTAACAGCTACTTTAGACAATGGCAAAAAGACTATTTATGTTATATTTTGTACCAACAAGTGCCTGTTTTGTTTATTGCTTGCCATTTCAATTAAAAAGGGCAACCTGGCTGGGACCCCAACACTTCATGCAGTCATCCTTCGCTCTTTTCACCTGTCCAACAAACAACAATAACCAACACACAGTACCGGGTTCAAATACACTGTTTGGCAAATACCAAAATGGGACAGAGGAGTGTTTTTTGGCAGCTCCCCTTGGCAGCGCCCAAGTACCACAACAGGGCTGCCAATTGTGACTATAGTTCCCATGCTGTCTCCCAGCATACAAGAAGAATTTCTGTCTCTGGGAGGATCGTCTCACACTGTCCTTCCATTATAAAAGCCTCACACCTGGGAAACATACCAGCAGCCACCATGGCCAGGATGCCCATCCATCCATATCATTCCATTCTTAGGGTTTCCTGGGCCATGTTAAAGAACAATCCATCTTGGCCAGGATGCCAGCCAAATTGCATTGTCTAGAACTATATACTGTATATATATAATATGTGTATAGTTATATATATATAGTGATGGACAGCCAGGGCACTTACCTGGCCGGGACACCTTCTTAAAAAAAGGACCATGGGAGCAGAAATGCACAGGGCGCTGCCTCCCCTGGAGCGCTAGATGACAGCGCCCTTGGTTCACAGTGGTGCCAAGCACTTTGAGCTACTTTTTGTATGAAAATGTGCTATATAAATAAATGTTGTTGTTGTTGGATTCCCATAGGGCTCCATGGGAGTTGGAGTTTGGCAGAGCCCTGTGGTGTGGGGGCTGCCAGGGGGAGCTGCACAGCCCTACTTTGTTGGGCATCTGCCACACCTGGGAGTGCTTCTGGATGTCACTAATGAGCTGCCTGGAGTACTTCCAGGTGCAGCATAAAAGGATCTACTTGCTTTCATTCGGGGAGCCAGAGTCAGGAGAAGGATGAAGATTGCTGGTGGAGGAGTGAAGGTGGAAGGAGACAGAGAGAAGTACTGTGCTGCGAATATTGCACTTTTGTATTGTTTGGAAACTTGGGAAACATTTCCCACAAGAAAATAAAAACCGTGTGTGTGTTGCTGGACTTGTGCCTAGTGTCTGTCTGTGTTGTGTTGGGTCTGGGGAGCTGGTGTGCACTCTGATGTCTATTACATATATACAGTGTGTGTATATATATATATATATATATATATATATCCATCCATTATCCAACCCGCTATATCCTAACTACAGGGTCACGGGGGTCTGCTGGAGCCAATCCCAGCCAACACAGGGCACAAGGCAGGAAACAAACACTGGGCAGGGCGCCAGCCTACCGCAGGGCACGCACACAGAAACCCACGCAGACACAGGGAGAACATGCATACTCCACTCAGTATATATATAAAAACCACATTAGATTTACTTTGGATTTTTTGACACTGATCTACAGAAAAAGCCTCTTTAATGTCAAAGTGAAAATAAATCTCTTGTAAAGTGGTCTAAATTATTTACAAAATAACTGATCACACAAGTATTCACCCCGTTCAAGTCAGTATTTAGCAGATGCACCATTGGCAGCCATGACAGCCTTGAGTCTGTTTGGACAGGTCTCTGTCAGCTTTCCACAGCTGGACACTTCACTTTTTCCCATAAATCTTCACAAAACTATTTAAGCTCTGTCAGTCTGCATGGGGATTCCAAGTGAACAGTCTTTTAAATCCAGCCACAAATCCTCAGCTACTACAGGATATTAACACATTGTTTTTAACTCATTTCTGCATAGCTTTGGTTTTATGCTTGGGGTGATTGTCTTCCTGGAAAAGAAATCTCACATGAAGTAGGTTTCTTGCAGGCTGTATCTGGTTTTTCTCTAGGATTTCCCTGCATTTATTTATATTATGAACATGGGTGCACAATTTTGGGGTACCAACCTCGTAATTCCTGTTTAAATAAAAGAAGACAAATGTATTATTGGCACAAAATAAATTTCAGCCACTGACTTTTGTAATCTGAGCAATTTTGCTATACTTTCTCTATTACATTTGGGTGCAGATGAAGATGGTGACTTCTGCCAGGCAGATGTTTATTTACCTCTGAGCCAGGAAGAGGCGTGGATTAGGTGCTCTGCGGGGGTGTGGCCAGGCATCATCTGTCTGTGGTCCTTCAGAGCTGCAAACACAAAGACAAGGTTGTTAGTGATAGCACCCTCCCAAGGTGGTATTGCTTATATTGAGCACGTGTGTGAAAAGAGTATATTTTGGTTTCTGAATTTGATAAACTCCATTTCCTGGTTTATTATTTTATTTTCTAAAACATTTTTCTCTTACATTGAACATTGTCCTGGTGTTTTCTCTATAACGTCTGGACCACATTAAACAAATGAACAAACAAACGAACAAACAAACAAACAAACAATGTTCTTTCACTCACTTTTGCACTAATCTTTCTTTCTTTCTTTCTTTCTTTCTTTCTTTCTTTCTTTCTTTCTTTCTTTCTTTCTTTCTTTCTTTCTTTCTTTCTTTCTTTCTTTCTTTCTCAATCCATTAATCTTATAATCTATTTATCCCACTAATGAAAGCAGTGTTTATTGTGGTAGGATTTGGCATAAAGAAGGAATTCAGTATGGATGGGACATGAGTCTATTACAGCTTACACTTATGGGGAGATGGTCATTATCTCCAAATACAGATAAGCAGAACTTCAGAATAAGCCAGCTGGTGACAGTCACCAGCTTGACAAGTCTACTTGTGACCCTGATGTTGCCTGGAGTGGGGATAAAGCTCTTTTCTTCTGGCGTTTTGTGTTTTTCTTACTTCTTCTCATTGGATCATGGTGATGAAAATAAACTGTATTTTGTTTAGTTGTGTGGGCTTGTTTTTGAATGTAATCTAAACATCTTCCTATAAATTACTTTCATTATGTAAAAGCCCAGTAAGGCAATATGTTTCTAAGGAAGCCATGCTAAGCAAATTTGAATTTGAATGGACAAATCTTACAGCATTCAAGATCTACAATAAAATGATAAGAACAGCGATGCACAAACAGATCGCTTATCTTCCACAATGGGAAAGATGCTCCTTCAGGAGATGGTTCTCTGCTTTGTATAGATTTATCAGCAAGGACTGAAGGAATTTATATGCATTCGTTCTACATGATCTGTAATAATTGCTGTATTGTTTAATGAATTGTGGAAATGAGATAATATTCCTCGGAATACATTCTGCAAGCTTCCAGGTTGTGAAACTCCCAGGCAGTTAACATCAGTTAATAGAAGACAGCAGTGAATAGGCCATTAAAGAGCTCCACAGACGGGGCCTGCGGTTATGCATTGTTCAGATTATATCTTGCACTTCCCAGACAGAATTTATAAATCTCACAGTCTGTTCATGAAAGTAGTGCTAACTATGACATTGTCTTATAAATTGCCTATTTGTCCATCTCTTTGCTGTTCTCATTCCAGTGTAGGCCACACAGAATTCAAAAGCCAATCTTAGCTGTAACAGGCAAGATGGAAACCCAGCATGGAATAGTTTCCAGTCCATCACTAGGCACACAAGCCTAAATCAATTGACCTAACAGCAGGATTTTGGGCAGTTGAAAGTAAACAGGCAGGAAAACTGCCCTTTAGGGGGCACCCATTAATCATAGGACAGACTTTTAGTCATGCACCCACTCAGAATCAGATATTGACAAAACCACATGTTAATGTTGCTCCTGGGAACCTTCAAACCATGTTGCAATAATGTTTTAGAAGCACTAAAGGAATAAGATTTGTTAGCTGTTTTAGGGCTTGATTGGCCATTTCGTGTTAATTATTTGTTTCTTCCAGGACTTAATAAAGCGCATTAAAACCTGGGATTATCTCTTAAAAAAGAAACAGGATTAAGTTATTCTGATTTTTTTAGTTAGCCTATGACAATATTGCTTTGTTTTAGCATGCCAAATATCTGACTAGCAGTGATTTCTATTTCTATTTTATTTTATTTTCAAAAACCAAACTATTCCATTGGTGTACTACTCAGTCTTTATATATAATACACTACCATGGCTGTTCATTTGTCTGTCTAGGATTTTAAATCACCTATAGCTCGCAAACCATTTGACCTATTGACCTGAAATTTGGGGTGATTATTGACCTCCAAGGTTATTCCTCTTTTTATTTTTATTTTATTTTATTGTAGAATCAACTCTCAGCAGCGGACATCAGGGCAGCCATGTGGCACATGCGTACGGGTGCCGTTCTCATCCCTACCACCTTCGCAGTCACTTCTCCTACTTCTTCATATCTTAAATCATTCTTGAGGCAGATTGAACACTTAAGTGCCAGCTTAAGTGAAAAACGAATGAAAACATACTAAGTGATTGCAATACAAACACTGACTTAATCAGTTTTAATGTGAAAAGATGCCGACGAAAGAAGAGAAGAAGCAGGCTGCTAGGGTGGAGAAAAGAAGAGCTGCTCAGGAAGCAGCAAGCACATCAACCTCTGAGCAAACGAATGCTAAACATACAGAGAAAGAGGATGAAAACTATGAATGCTCAAGTCAAGTGTATTCACTACACGTTATCGTGCTGTGCGTCATTACTGGTCAGATAATAATAACACATAGCCATTAACTTATCAATACAGAAAAAAAATAGATTTCTTACCAACTATGGAAAAACCTAGGTATGTCACATCTTTCAAGTTTTCGGTAAATTGAGAAAATGATGTTGACCCTTATAAAATGAATAGACATTGACACCAAAAAGAGGTTTGGAGCAGCCACCCGTATGCTTGAATAAGGCTGCAATAATGGAGATTTGGCAACGCAGAAGTGTACAGGTTGAGTCCAACAACAGAACTGAACACAAGTGGAGGCTGTCTGGCATTTAAAGCAGGTCAGTGGAAGTGATGTCATCAGGGGGGTTAGGAAGTGACACTCTTGGTGCCAGAACTGGAAGTGATATTCTTGGGGCTGGAACTGAAAGTGGCGCCAGCGGAATCAGGCAGAATTTCCCGTGTCTGGTCTGGCCCCGGCGTGGAATTACCTTCTTTTGGTCCTTGTAGCTGCCTCTCATGCACACATGTGTGATACCCTATAATTAATGATCTCTAGGTTTCATTTTTCCTGAGTTTCACGTATCAACAACACCTGCCTTTTAAATCACACAGTCAAAGCATTTAAATCAGATGAGCGTAATCTGATGTTTTCATTGATAAGTGGTCTTGATAAAAAACTCAATGTAAAGAAAATGGCAGTTACTAGGTTTTTCCATTACACCTGAGATTTGACCCCCACCCTAGAGAAAGAAAATGAAGAGAGAAAGACATGGGCAAAGACAAACAAGTAATAGCATGAAAGAGTCAATCAAAGGTTCAACTTGCTTATTCTAAAATAATATTAATGAATTCTTTCCATATTTTCAAAGAATTTTGTCTCTTAGAATTAGATTTGTTTATAATTTGAGATAATGCAGAACATAATTTACCCAGTGAGTTATAGATGGTGGGCTGAGATTCTCCCGTTTAAACAGGATAAGTCTGGGTGTGTGTAGTGTAATATCGGTTATTACAATCGACTTATCTCTATGAACTTCAATGCTGTCCAGGGCTACACCAAATACTGCCATCAATGGATTAGAAGTGGTTGTGACACCAAGGCTCTCTGAGAAGTGTGTGAAGATTTTTGTCCGAAATTATGTTAATTTACTGCATTAGATGGTAGCACTCATTAGGATGGACCTTGCCTTGGGTGCACTTTAAACAATTTTAAATACAATAAATGGAAATCATGAAAGACCTTTAGTTGAATTATAGAAGGGTCAGGATTCTTTAAAATGTTTTTATATATTATTCAGTTGCTGTCCGTCTTCTTCGAGATTAACCAACAGAGTTGCAATGTTTCCCCGTCTTCTGCTTTTCCCTCTTATTCACTTCATGCTTTCTGTAACTCTCTACATCTATATATGATCATCTGTGCCAGGCCTCATATCGACCTTTACCAATTTTCTCTAGTTGGCAAAGGAAACTTCCCATAACAGACCCTCTTTCTTGGAAATCTATTTTTAGTTGTCTTTAATTTTGATCTAAGAACTCCAATCTTCAAAACATTCAGTTTAGGATTGCTCATCGCACTTATCTTACTCCCCGAGGGCATTTTGCCATGAGTCTGTGTACTGATTTTCTGTTGTCACTTCTGCCAGGCTAGGATCCTTTTTTGCATATGTTTTAAGAGTGTCCTCCAGTCTCAGCTTTGTGCTTTCTTATCTCACTAAATTTCTCTCGACTGTTTTTCACATTAATATCCCTTAACTTTCTCAGTTTTTTCTCTTACTAGACCTTTCATCTCACTCTCTCACTTTTATCCAGCAGAGGCTGTTTTGTCTAGGCACAATAGCTGCAAAGATATTTTTAACATCTGGCTAGAAATTTGAATCTTCTATCTCCTTTGCATCTTGGCAAGCCTCGTTTTTCAATCTTAATCTCCTAGAACTCTCAGCGAGAATGATCAATAGGTCATTCGCTTCATATGTTACAAAATGGTGTGCTCTAGTAGAAATTCTGGCCAGTAGTTTCTGTCATTCTCCTCTTCTTGATAATTTTTTGTATGGGTGAGTGGGGATAGTGCTGTGTTTTTGTAGTTATTACTGCCTTTACAAGTGTCTTCTTTGACTGTTTATTTTACAAAAATACTGCTGGCGTTACTTCAATAGATATCAGATCACAAAAATAATCATAAATAAGCAGTATGGCCTCTGGCATTGATATGGCTGCAAGATGTGGAAGCTTGGTTAGGTTTCTTTTAACATCATTTCTTATTATTATATAGGTACGTAGCTAGAAAGTAAAATTTGAAGTGTAATTGTTCATAAGATGAAAATAAGTTGTCTATGTATACATCTAAGTGTTTAATCCTTAGCATTATCCATAGGTTTAACACTGGATACGTCAGAGAAGGTGGAAAAAAGTGATTAATGTGTATTCGAGCAACAGTAAGTACTTCTTTACATTGAAATGTGCCTGCTTTGGCTCCATATTTTAAGCATATGGTGGAGCAGTTGATAGTTTCTTATATTTTAATATCTAGTAGGTATAAAAAAACAGTAAAGTGTGATTGAATGAGATAACTGTTATGGCGTACATTGAATGTGTACCCCTTATACATGCTGTCCTGATTTCAGTGGTAGTTTGAATGTTGGATATGCAGGTTGTGACAAAGAGGGGCACTCGGGAGCATATCCTATACCTAGATGTTAAGAAAGCTAATTTAAACTAAATGACCAGGAGAAGAGTCATTTAAACAGGCAAATGATCATAACCTGAAGACTATTTGCACTCAAGGAATGTAATCAAACAAACAAAAGCCATGAAGTCAGGTTAGTAAATAATAAAAGGAAATGTGCAGTTTTTTATTGGAATCTGTCAAATTCAGATAATTATGGTTCCATCCATCACCAATGCATAATACACTTCGGTATTGTAGTGTGTGGATACTGTCAACGCGAAATAGCTACCACAAGGCAAGATGCTGGTAAGTAAAACAATGAATTATTTGAAAAATAATTAATAAATCTATGATCCTGAAAAAAAATATTATTCACATCTATCTATCTATCTATCTATCTATCTATCTATCTATCTATCTATCTATCTATCTATCTATCTATCTATCTATCTATCTATCTATCTATCTATCTATCTATCTATCTATCTATCTATTAAGGTATAGCCTTTGTCTGAATGCCTCATATCCCATAGACTTACCACTGTTTATAAGGTATTGTACTTTTTAACTTCTCCCCACCTTCCCTTCTACATCTGTAACCTCAGGCAATTACATAGAGTAAAAGACAAGCAGGAGTTAAGTTACAACTTAAATAATGTATTATTGATCATATTCATAAAGTAATAACAATAATAATAATAAGCAAAGTACATTTGAATATTGGCAACCATACAACCTGATAAATGTTGAAGTGTAATGTCAAGCCATACACAGACTTGCAGTTACTTTAAATGTCTCTAGTTAAGGCATCATTTTGTGGATTTCTTCAGGACAGGCCGCATGCCATTCTCAATGTGACTGCCGAGTTGTGCTTCTCAGTGTGGTCTTCATTTCAGTTCATGGTGTGTGAGACTCTCCTTTATCATGATGGTGAGAGAGATAGGGAGGGGTAAAGCAACCACATTTATGCATTCTTTGTCCAAGTTCATACACCAATAGGGCATTGTGGTACAGAATGGCCTCTGATTCAAACCAATCCCAAACAGCCATACTTCAGACAAATGGTGGCACACAATACCTTTCTCACCTGTCTCGAAAACCATTTGTTGAGTTGATGCTTGCCAGCTAGGTAATTTGGCTTTCCTGTGGGGGTTAATTGAGAGAGTCCTGCAGAGAATCACTTGCCAAATTGGTTTTAGGCACTCCCCTGACCCTTTCATAAAATTACAAAGACTCAGTCCTAAAAGGGTGGGGGGATTCTTAAACATCAAACCATTGCTGTTTTTATCAATGATATAACACTAATATTAAATTGCTTTGTCTAAGTTATGAATAAAGACATACAAAATATTTATCAACTTATACACAAAATTTCACACCACAACACAGACCATCTAGGAAAAGTTAGGTTTGCTGGTGAAAGAGGTTTTGGTGAGGCCAGCAAGTGGTCTGTGTGTGGATCCCAAACCCAGTGCAGTGATGGGGACACTGTCCTCTAAATATGGCACTGTCCATGATGAGACATAAAAATGAGGTCTTGACTCTCCATGGTCATTAAAGATCATTGGACATCTTTCAAAAAGAGTAGGGTTATCCAGATGTCCTGGCTAAATTGTCTATCAGGGCCTCGTCCATTTTGGTCCCCTAAATCATCTCCCGGATCTCTCTGCTCCCCTCTATACCACATAATTGCTAATGTGTGGTGAGCGCACTGGTGCAAAATGGCTGCTCCCACATAAACCACTTCAGCCACATGGATGAAGCACAGAAGTGTGCCATCTTTCCACGGTACCAACTCCAACCCTAAGAAATGGTACAGTGGTAGTGCTGCTGCTTTGCAGTACGGAGATTGTGGGTTTGCTTCCTGGGTCCTCCCTGTGTGGAGAGGGCTTTGAGTTGTGAGAAAAATGCTATATAAATGTAAAGATTTATTGTGATTGTAGGCATTTCAAGGTAGACAGCAATTAATGAGCCACAGTCAGGCTCTTCCCAAAGCTCTGTAGTGTGGAACTTCAAAGAAAGTATTGTGCATAAATAAAAACTGAAATCCTATATTGGTCTTGTATTATTTAAGCAGCTCACTCAATGGTGATCAATTACACATATTAAAAGTAATAAATGAAATGCCACTGTGTTCTTTTATCTTATTAGGATGAAGATTGTCAGATAATTATTGGCAACACTATTGCTGCTTAAGCACTGCAATAGCCAAGTCTGAGAGATGGCTGACATAATGGAGAATCTGTTCATCCATTCACTTATTGAGCCTGCTCAATCTAATTTAAGAGTCACAGGGTGCTGAATCCTGTCTTGACAGCATTAGTCACAAAGCAGCAACTATTTTTGTCAGGCATGCCAGTGCATTAAAGGGCACAATTATGCTCTATCAAATCAGAGATGTTATTTAATCTTTAGGACACATCTGTAGGACATGAGAAGTAAATTTAATAACCAAGAGAAAGATTCACATGGACACCGTGCAAACACTTCTCAGACAGTGACCAGGCCTGGATTTGAATCCAATCTCCAAAATTTTAAGACTAAACCACTAACCACTTTCACCAATGCTGACCATAATGTACAACTATGGGGCTTTGTCCCCTGCTTGCTTCGCTCACCGACAACCCCCCAGCCTGCACTACACGCCAGCCACTTCACGTCTCTGCCTCCCACGTGTATGGATTTCACTTTCACCAAACAACAAATCTTTTAATTCTCGCGGATACGCCTCTTCATTGGGACGAAACACTATTTTTCGCTGATATGCAACATGAATTAGACGATCTACAAGTTTCCAACTTAAAGTTTAAATCCGAACAATATATTCAATCTCTTTTCACTGTTCCGTTATTTCACAGAGTAATAATTTCCGTTTGTTTGTGCTAATGCGATCTTTAATATAATTTTTTTGAGACTTTGGAATTTTAGAACTTTCATTATCTCTAACCTGCTCTGTGTGTGTATTGCATCAACGTTTTTGAATTCTTTACGACGTTCTACTTTGTCATCTACTCTTTGTCTTTTATTTCTGGCCCTGGGCGTGGTTAAATCTCTTGGCACAAAGTCTTGTCTCGCAGGATGTGAAAGTATCTCTCTGAAAAAGTCTTGTCTCGTCTCGAGGATTTTTTTATTATAATAATAGAGAGATAAAATTTGATTAAAAAAACTGCAACACATGTAAAAGTATTTTCTGTAAGTTCATGCTGGTGTATTAGGTGTTGCTTTCTATAGAACTGTCATGAAACATTCATCCAAATAATACAGAACTATTTCATAAAACCTCAGGTTGCCTGTCATCAAGTTCTCCTCCATGCTAACAAGTTCTTCTTGAAGCACATGGCAACTCCCATATTGTTTTATCACAGGAGTGGAAGTAACACAGAGGATACCAAACATCTGAATAAATTTAACATAAGGTCAGCTGCATTTCAGGACTGACCCTGGAAAGAGGATAACGGCAACATTAAAGGGTGTCATGACTAAAAAAAAACAGACTCTCCATGATTTGCTTTCCCACAACACCATTCATTCTACCATAGTGCGATAAGAGGTGTTACAGGGGCTTGGGTTTGCCCATATATTGCTAATTAATATCATACATCTTCACCTTAACAAGTTTTTTTATGTATCTTCGCACAGTTATAATCCTTCTTTATATTTTTATTACTGTATTATCACTGTAATCCTCACCAGGAAAAGTGGTGTGAGAAGATGAAAGAAGAGATTGTATTATTATTATTATTATTATTATATTAGGTTCATATGTTTATTCTTGTTATTTGATTATCCATGATATGCACCTAACATTAAAGGCACCAGTATAACCTCTTAGGTGCTTTCCTAATGGGGTATAGGAAGAAATGACCAAACTAGCTATACAACTGTTATCTGTAGCCTCTTAGCTGTCTCACTGTCCTAATTACAACCTGCATATTCAACCCTAGGAACCGCTTTGGCAGGCTGTTCACTGACTGGGACTGTCTTTTATTTTCATTCATTTATTTCAACCCAGTTTATCACCAAAGAAAATTACATTAAGCGTCCTTCATGCCCTTAAGGGAACGAAACTAAACAAGGAATGATCAATCAGCATTTGGCTATGCCAATAATCAATAATTGGACAAACACATTGAGTTTAAGCTTTCACTTAAAATTTATATTTATTTGCAGAATAACCAATAGCATAAAATATAAACAATATAAAGAATTAAACAATCAGGATGGGTCCATGAAGACTTAATTCAATCCCAGATAACAGTTTCCCAGATATTGATTACATATCCTTAATCATAAAAGTAAAAAGAAAGATTTCTTGCTGGAAACAGAGCTCCTTGGAAAGTGTCAAGCAGTTAAGCAGACAGCAAGCTCCATTCAAATGTCTGCGTCACACCTCATAGTGTAAGAATGGAAGCAAATGAACCAAATATTTTTGCAACAAAGCACCAACTGATCTATACTAAAAATTGAACTAAAAACTGAATTCGGACTTTTATTAACTACAACTTCTAATAAAAGATGACAACTCTCTCCCTTCTTTATTGCCAAAAATTAAACTGGCATACCTGGTTTACTGCTTGCAATAAATTTGCTAACATTTTTACAATTCCTCAAAACACAGGAGAGTTATCACACTCTCAAGTGCAAGGTTGATTCCCTACAAAAATCAAGTTGCAAACAGACTGGCCATATGAAATATTCTAAGGCCCTGCTTCACCCTTCAGCTTTCCCAGAATACATTTCACTCCCACTCAGTTTGACAATTCTTTCATGCCTCGGCCATTTATGTGATATCTGACAGTTAAAAATGTAACAGCATCCCCCATACAGGGTTTCACACGAAAAACAAACCCGCAAATCATGGAGTACCCAATCATGGACATGATCTTCAACAGTTGGTTCTGTTTTGATAATTAATTGATGAGGATGTTTTTCCTTATGATCCACAATGTTGACAACAACCTTAAAGTGCAGATTGAAGGGTTTCTTGGTTTTGGTGTATTGCTCATAGATCCAGAGTACCCTTTTTTCACAAACAGAACATTGTTTCATATATCTCTCATTAGTTAACCTGAAGGAGGCTGTATTGTTATAGCCCAAACAAAGCTGATTCCCAGGCTCAAGTTTATTTATTTTTTGATTTAAATATAAAGTTTTCATATTCTGTTATTGATTTTTTGTTTCATTTTGTCTTTGTATGTAAGTAATGGGACTTTAATAAATATTTCACAGTTTGTTAGTTATATTATATCAATTATATATTATATTAAGAATATATTTATTTGTGCCATTTGTCTTCTGCCTTACCCCCTTAAGATTACATTTCAAGAGGCACAGTCATCTTATGAAGCAACTCTGTAAATGTCTCAGCTGTGTAAAAGGAGAAGAAGCAGTTCTAAATGTAGCTATGTAATTGCTGATTATTGACTACTTATGTTTGATTGATGATTCTTGTTTGTGTTGTGAAGTGGAGTCACAAACATGACAGAAGGAGTATGAGGCCTCCAGAAAGTCCCAGTAAAGCAAGCCAGAACCTTTACTGGCCTACCCAGAAGATGCTCACTTCAAGACTAGAGGTCCTATTACTGGCACCTGCTGGCTGCAGCTTGCACAGGCCTAATAGGGGGAGTTTAATTTAAACATGTAAAATGTACAGTAAATTAAGTGCTAAACTTTACAAAACTGCCTTAGAATTGAGACTTTGGCTTTTAGAGGCAAGACTTACCAAAATTATTTATAAATGAACACATGTATTAGTCAAGTAGAAAGTAGAACAAAAAGGTGTAAGCAAGCAAAATGGAGTTGTCTGAAAGGAAATTCAAGGCAAACAAGTTCAAAAATCCAAATCTGAAGAGCAGAATTCAACGACAGCATAGACATTAAATCATAAAAACAGTACATCCAAGAAAAAGAAACCACAAAGCAGTACTGCTGAGATCCTCAATTCCTGTCTCAATACGTAGCCAGAGGGAGGTCTCAGCAGCAGTGACATCAGGGTGGCCCCGTCCCTTGAGGTACCACCCACAGAATAGAAGGAACGGAATGCATCTAAAGTGACAGTACAATATTATTAAATCGTAGACAAGCATAATAAAAATTATATAAAAATATGAAAAATAATTATTAAATAATAACACAAAAATAAATCAACAAATTAATAAATAAATATAACAATAAAACAAACATATTGATTATAAGATACTAATAGTTTTTTAATGCTTGTTGGATTTCTTTGCTTTAGGTTCTTTCCTTTAAGGCAAAACCAATTTTTGCTCTTTGTGTCTAAATTTCCTTTTTTACTGGATTTTTTGGAATTTTTATAAACTATATATATAAATATATATTCAATTCTAAGGATTGTGTTAATCTGTAATGTGATTATTTGTGTCCCATCGGGGTTAGAACTAAGACCTTGGTCTTTATCGAAAGCTTATAAAATGATACACGCTGGTAAAGAAAACAATTTCGGTATCGACAACTTCTGCAAAGCTGTTAAGGTTCTTGTCTTACTTATGGCAAACTGTGATTGGGTGACATTGTACAAATGAAAAGAACAATGGCAATATTTACTGAGCATTAAACACATTGCTGAGGTCACTCAAAGTAAGAAGAACAGCGGAGTCATCTGCTGAGCATCAAGTGCAGGAGACAGAATTCACATTTGACAAAAACAGAGAAATGTCAAACACAGGAGTGACAAACAATGAGAAACACTAGAACAAAAAGACAATGAAGCACATAGACAAGAGCAAGATAAGCCTGAATATAGAGCAGCTGCTTAATACCATGGCTCATCAACATGCCAGACATATTCCACAATACAAATGCAAGAGCAACAATGGCAGAGGAATGTATGGCGATAAACGAGGAGAATGTCAAATCTTCACACTTTCTGTCCATATGCAAACATTACTTTTATATCCTTACATCAATGTTTGCTTCAAGACCGTTTCTTATGAAAGCTGGAATGACGTTATGATCACCATGGGGTGGTATTTTTTCCACAGTGAAAACAAAACAATGTTGTCAAATAGAAATGTTCAGCATGCTCCATATGAACCACCAGCACTGAACATTTGAACTTTAAATTCCTTACCTTCATTTTTAGGCCTAGGTGGGTCTGAAACCTTGTCTTTTGGGCAAACCAGCCTGAGGGTGAGCTCTCTGCAGTGGGCTCAGCACAGAAATAAAGGCTGGTTTATCCTTTTGTTTGGTTTATTGAGGCCTGCTGCCCAACCCACTTTTTTGTGTTTCATGGAGAACGATTTTACAACATGTACAAACACACAGCACCACAACAGAAATATACTGTTCCAGTCAATATGGCATGTCTTCTCTACAGCACACATAACAGAACCAAAAAAACGTCCCACTTTATTCACCTGACTATGCTATGATGGGCACAATTTTGTGTGCTGCCCTGTGTTCTGAACTGTGTTTTTCGATCTATCTATCTATCTATCTATCTATCTATCTATCTATCTATCTATCTATCTATCTATCTATCTATCTATCTATCTATCTATCTATCTATCTATCTATCTATCTATCTATCTATCTATCTATCTATCTATCTATCTATCTATCTATCTATCTATCTATCTATCTATCTATCCTCAAGCATGCAAGCCTGGTAGCTGCCTTAAGGGAAGAACTCCATGTACGCCAGAAAAATGCTGGAAAGAGAAGTTAGGTTGCTGCAGTGTTTGCCTTTCATCGGATTCCACTTTGTTTGGTAATTCTTAGTTGAGTCATTAAGATATGTCGGTTGTGTTGGCTGAGCTCAGTTGTTTAAAAGGTTTTGATGATTTGAATGCATACACAATAAAATTACCACAATTGTATACAAAAAAAAAAACGGAAACAAACAAAGTGTCTTCAAAATCCAACACGGCAAAGATAAGGCTTTGGGAAAAAATAAAATGAGCTTTTGCGTCTACAACACTCACTCACTGGCCTCTTCTCATGCCATTGTGCACTATCGTCTAGGCCAGGGGTGCCCAACTCCGGTCCTGGAGGGCTCCAGTGGCTGCAGGTTTTCATTCTAATCCTTTTCCTAATCAGAGACCAGTTTTCATGGCTAATTAACTACTTTTCCAATCAATTTAATAGCCCTGCTTTTAAGGATTCAGATGCTGTTATAAACCTTTTTTCTTCATTAAATGGCAAATAAACAGAAATGAGATGTGAAACAAGCCAATAGATGACCAATTTCACTTCAACCAGTTTCCTAATTCTTGCTGTTATTTAAATCCAGTATTTTTATTCCATGGATTATTGCTGCTCTCTTTCTGCCACAGCAAACAATTCCAAAACAGTTGATTTTCTGTTTTGTCCAAGAACACCGGCAGAATTCTTTGGTGACCTGAGCTGATCAACCTTACTGAGACTTTCCTTATTTTCAGATACAGTAATCCCTCGCTACTTCGCGGTTCACTTTTCGCGGATTCACGACTTCGCGGATTTTATATGTAAGCATATCTAAATATATAACGCAGATTTTTCGCTGCTTCGCGGGTTTCTGCGGACAATGGGTCTTTTTACTTCTGGTACTTGCTTCCTAAGTTGGTTTGCCCAGTTGATTTCATACAAGAGATGCTATTGGCGGATGGCTGAGAAGCTACCCAATCAGAGCACGCAGTTAAGTTCCTGTGTGCTGCTGATTAGCTCAGCGACGGAGTGCTGCATTAACCAGGAAGTCTCATTTCACTCATTCAGCATTAACGTGCTACTGCTTCAGGGGCCGTGGCCAAGCGCCAACAGAAGATGCAAATGATTGCAGAAAAGGTAAAAGTTTTCGATAAGTTGAAGGAAGGGAACAGCTACACCGCTGCAGGACACCATTACAGCATCAATGAGTCCACGATTCTTTTTATTTAAAAAGGAGGAAAAGCATATAAGATCTACGGCACCAGGGCGCAAAACGAGTTGCAAGTGGATGTGATAAGGCAGTAGTCTGGATGGAATCTGCTTTAGGAATCTTTGCAACAAGGTCGACGACGTCATGACCGCCTACAAGCTGCTACGTGTACTTCGCTATACAGTAAGTGTAAACTTATCTACTGATTTCATATTGCTTAGCAGTTGTCCCTGTTATTAATAGAGTAAAGGGTGGGTTGTAAACAATACAGGGAGGGTTTAAAAACGTCCAAATACACGTTAAATAATTAAATAAATATGGTGTCCCTACTTCGCGGAAATTCAGTTATCGCGGTCGGCCTTGGAACCTATCTCCCACGATAAGTGAGGGATTACTGTACTGCAGTTAGCTGATCACGTGGGTGCTCTTTTTGTGTTTCATTATTGTTTGGCTGCTAATTAAGAAAAAAGAAACAATTAACAACAAATCAAATTAATTAAAACTAAGACAAAATTAATTAATTAGCAGCAAAAACTGGTCACTAATTAAGATGGTTAGAATTAAAACTTGCAGCCACTGTTGTCCTTAAGGACTGGAGTTGGACACCTCTGGTCTAGGCTGTATTAGAATGGGTAGAGTCAGTGGGAGGTCAAAGGTGGCCTCAGAGTTACTCTTCCAGGTCATAGTCCTACTGACTGATGAGGAACACCCAGTGTAATCTTGAAATCTTTCCCTTGAGTCTCCTGTAAATTGGTCCATGTAAGGCTTTCAAGATGCTCGAGTGTATAACACGTTGTTCTCCTTGACTTAGAAGTACCGTATATACTCAACATTTCAGTTCTCCCATGGGTAAGTCGGGATTTGATTTTACCATATCATTTCTGGTATTTTATGTCAGTTGTATAAGTTGAATGTGGAAAACACATGCTATTGGTCCAAAAGATTATGATATGCTAATGCTCACCTGAGAGAGTAACCACGGAGCACACTGCCTTTTTCTTCTGTGTAGTGTGCCTACTTGACCACACGGTAATATCCAAACTATTACAAAGTGGCGTTTGCACTGTTTAATGTTTTTTGTATCTCACACCCTCATACACCTTTATCGTACAAGCATCCCTTATCTACGATGGAGCGTTCGATCAGAAGAAAATATGAAGCTGGATTTAAATTAAAAGTCATTGAAGTGGCAAAAGAAAATGATAACTGCGCTGCTGCATCAAATTCGCTGTGTCTGAGAAACTGGTGTGAGATTGGAGGAAGCAAGATGTAAAAAAAAAAAAAAAATTATCGTATTTTTGAACTGGCGTATAAGTCGGGGTATGATTTTATGATTGATTTTTCGAGTTTCAAGACCCGAATTATACGCGAGTATATATGGTAAATGAGCTCCCTTATTTAAAAAGCCATCCACTAATCATCTGTATGAATAATTAGCACCCTTCAAACAGATTTTCCTAAAAAAAAAGTGCTACAAAGCAATCGAACAAATCTTTAATGATTAGTTCACTCACGTGGATGTCTCCATATATTTATCAGGGTGCCATGAGGTTTTATGTGTTTTTTTCTCAGCACTTCTCTGGGTTTATTCAATCTGTCAAGACCATGAGCATTGGGCATTCTGCATGGTATTAGGTCCAACTGAAATACTTAAGGTGGAAGATTTGGGTGCGCTTCGTCCAGTACAAACTCCAACGCATCACAAAGTCCAGTGTCACACTGGACTAGACAACTGACGAGTCAGGATCTTATCTAAAAGGCTGTGAAGAGCATATACAATACTTATGACCTAATTTTGATACCTTTTTTCATTCATTTCATCATTGAACTTTAAATGGGGTAAACTGTGGTGCCCCAACTCTTTATCCGTCTCTGTTCTTTATTTCAGAAAAAATATGCCAACCAACCATGCAAATTAATGGGAATTATACCAAGTCTTGATCTGGATAATTGACAGATCAATTTAACCAGGAGTATTGACTCAGTTAACACTAGAACTAGACTTGGAAATCTACTGGTAAACTTCTGGAACAGACAGTCTGTGTGAAAAAGGTTGCTATAGTACTGGCTGGTTTTGGCCTACTACAATTACCAATTAATTTCATGTGATTTTGTACAAGTTTTCAGAGGCTGCTTAATTTTTGACATCTCAACCAAACAGATGATGTGTACAGTACACAGACATGTGCACAGACCACCACCTGATTCATCTGCCTATTCTATGCACTGATTACAAGCAGACCAATGATTGCCTGGGGGAATAATTCAGACATGTTCAAGCCATTTAATCTGCTGCAGACTTTATAAGCAAAGGTTGAGTCATTTACTGTACATACAAGTACAAAGCCCCTTTTTGTCTCATAGGCCTTTGTTCATACCAACATATGCACCTGCTATGAATGGTAAGATGGAAACCTTTGACAAGATTTCTATGGCTGGTTTTTAAAACCTTCGCATAACCTGGACACACTTTGAAGTGAGAAGTATGGTGGGAAAATCTTGCAAAGAGTTAAGTTAAAGATAAAATCCCCATACTTCTTTTTCAACATTACAATGAATAAATCAGAGAATTAAAACACTCCTAGAATCAGATAAAGGTGGCTGAAAAGCTTTTGAGACTAAAGAACATGAATGTTAATATCCCAACATGAACCGTGACGGCCTGTCAATGACTTCGGAGTCTGTCATAATAAGATAAAGCACATTTTAACAGCTCTGTGCAGTCCCGAGCGGATTCTGTAACCTACCCAAGCCACCAGGAACCCGCAGTGCATTACAGCAGACTACAGATCAGCCATGAGGTTATTTCATTTCAGACATTTTGAAAGGCAGAACAGCCATTTGACATTCTGACTCTCTGATTTTTTACTGACTTATTTAACTAATTCATTAGTACAATAATGAAAAGACATTATTCGTCAAGATGACTTGATGTGTCCAGGCCAAAAACTTGTTCGAGTAAACAAAGAAAACAAAGTACACAGTTGTGAGCAGGGTGTTTCTTTAAAGCTTTTTATTGAGCAAAAGATGTTTATCAGCTGTATCAGACTCCAGTGCAAAAACTCCTCATTTCAGCAGAAAATGCATGACTATGAGAAGTACAGTGGGACACATGGCTCAGGCTGTGGAGCAAATAAACATGTTCTGGTCATTATGTGTGATCTTGTGACCCCAGACAAGTCTGCAGGCTTGAGTACTTAGTTGCAGTAATACAATTTTCTGACATCCCTTTAATGATGTTGGATTCACGTTCCTTGCCTTATTTGGATGTTCCCACCTTCTTGGAAGACAAGGTTTTAGTAAGACTACATAATATAAACAGTTTTTTCATTCTTTCTGGCTGTTGTCTCACCATTGTGCAATAATTTGTGGTGCTTGTGGAAATTTATATGGCATTGAAAGTGACACCAAATGTTTGAGGACCCTGCTCAAGTAGAGCTTTCTGGAGGCTGAACTAGCATTTCTGATGGCATAACAACTGCTGGATGTGTACAGGAGTCTAGCAGGAATTTTGAAGGTAACACAGCTAACACAGAAGTGAGGGAGGAATCATGAAAGAAGCAGAAAAAGGGAGGCAGCTATCAAGGCGAACTTCACTCAGGGATGTCTGCTATCTGAGGTGCCCATCATGAAGATAACACAGAAACAAATGGACACCTTTTGGAGATGAGACCCAGATTTCCATGTAAGGCTTAGTTTGTTCTAGGGCCGATACCACTGGTGAGCTAAACTTGAATTTTTTTGCTCGAGATAGCGTTGGTCAAGCTATACAAGTGAACTGCTTTATATGTGGTGTGGAGTCAACTGGTTGGAACAATTACTTCACAAAATACAATAATGCAGGACATTTGTTACACATTACTACTACTACATTTAACCATTCTTTTTTTAAATATTTGTATCAATATAAGTGTCTGTATAGGTTCCCTATGGGGGTGAACATTGAAAACAAACAAGAGTGGACATCCATGAGGAAAGGGGTCACCATTAGTGCACAACATTATTTTGTTATATTAATTGATATTAGTATTATTAGCATGAATGATTGATTTGTCATTGCACTCATCATCAGTAATTTTTTGGATTGGGGTGGGAAAAGGGGCTGAGTACCGATGTAGTTTGATGCTGGCTAGCTTTTCTGAACATCATTCATTTCCCTAGCAGGAGATGAAGTGTCACAGTTATTCCTTCAATTGGTTGACTGTTAAAAGGTTAATGCCCAGCACCACAATTGTAATTTCAAGCGATCACTTTTTCCACATTTTGAAGCATTTCTTTTTTGCCCTTGAGTGAAGCATGTCATGAGACAGGGCATATTTACTCAGAAAAATGTATCCATAAGCCTTTGCTCACAGCCTTATTAGCCACTAAATCTGAGCCTAATTAAATGTGTTAGGTTGATTGAATGTAAATGTAAATCCAAGTCTAACTCTACGTAGATGTGTTTGATCCTGATAAGAGTCTCAGATAGGTGGGGAGCACAACTTCTTTCATAACCCTAAATATACTAACCCAGGAGTAGTTTATATTTATTAATAACCGTAAATGTAGGCTAAAGCTAAGCTAAGTGACTCTCAGATACAGTGCATCCGGAAAGTATTCACAGCGCATCACTTTTTCCACATTTTGTTATGTTACAGCCTTATTCCAAAATGGATTAAATTCATTTTTTTTTCTCAGAATTCTACACATAACACCCCATAATGACAATGTGAAAAAAATTTACTTGAGGTTTTTGCAAATTTATTAAAAATAAAAAAACTGAGAAATCACATGTACATAAGTATTCACTGCCTTTGCTCAATACTTTGTCGATGCACCTTTGGCAGCAATTACAGCCTCAAGTCTTTTTGAATATGATGCCACAAGCTTGGCACACCTATCCTTGGCCAGTTTCACCCATTCCTCTTTGCAGCACCTCTCAAGCTCCATCAGGTTGGATGGGAAGCGTCGGTGCACAGCCATTTTAAGATCTCTCCAGAGATGTTCAATCGGATTCAAGTCTGGGCTCTGGTTGGGCCACTCAAGGACATTCACAGAGTTGTCCTGAAGCCACTCCTTTGAAACCTTGGCTGTGTGCTTAGGGTCGTTGTCCTGCTGAAAGATGAGCCGTCACCCCAGTCTGAGGTCAAGAGCGCTCTGGAGCAGGTTTTCATCCATGATGTCTCTGGACATTGCTGCATTCATCTTTCCCTTTATCCTGACTAGTCTCCCAGTCCCTGCAGCTGAAAAACATCCCCACAGCATGATGCTGCCACCACCATGCTTCACTGTAGGGATGGTATAGGCCTGGTGATGAGCGGTGCCTGGTTTCTCCAAACATGACGCTTGGCATTCACACCAAAGAGTTCAATCTTTGTCTCATCAGACCAGAGAATTTTCTTTCTCGTGGTCTGAGAGTCCTTCAGGTGCCTTTTGGCAAACTCCAGACGGGCTGCCATGTGCCATTTACTAAGTAGTGGCTTCCATCTGGCCACTTTACCAGACAGAGTGACCATCGGGTTCTTGGTCACCTCCCTGACTAAGGCCCTTCTCCCCCGATCACTCAGTTTAGATGGCCGGCCAGCTCTAGGAAGAGTCCTAGTGGTTTCGAACTTCTTCCACTTACGGATGATGGAGGCCACTGTGCTCATTGGGACCTTCAAAGCAGCAGAAATTTTTTCTGTAACCTTCCCCAGATTTGTGCCTCGAGACAATCCTGTCTCGGAGGTCTACAGACAATTCCTTTGACTTCATGCTTGGTTTGTGCTCTGACATGAACTGTCAACTGTGGGACCTTATATAGACAGGTGTGTGCCTTTCCAAATCATGTCCAATCAACTGAATTTACCACAAGTGGACTCCAATTAAGCTGCAGAAACATCTCAAGGATGATCAGGGGAAACAGGATGCACCTAAGCTCAATTTCGAGCTTCATGGCAAAGGCTGTGAATACTTATGTACATGTGCTTTCTCAGTTTTTTTATTTTTAATAAATTTGCAAAAACCTCAAGTAAACTTTTTTCACGTTGTCATTATGGGGTGTTGTGTGTAGAATTCTGAGGAAAAAAATGATTTTAATCCATTTTGGAATAAGGCTGTAACATAACAAAATGTGGAAAAAGTGATGCGCTGTGAATACTTTCCGGATGCACTGTATATTGATGACACCATCAACTAACACCAAGGAAGTGACTCACCAAGGAAGTGCTCTAAATGTAATATATTCAGGTGATTAAGTAACTGTTAGTCAGTATAAGAACAATCTCTGGAAAAAGACAGCTCTAAGAGTCATATTTTCCTGCTTGATATTATAGTCAGAACCTCCACATTTATTTAAGTACCAGGCAAGGGAAAGAAACACATACAAGGACTGGACCAGAAAGGCTCCCTGTTTGTTCCTTTTTCATGCCACCATAATATTTTAGCTGTTTAACAATATTCTCACTGCCTACATATTATGGCTGTGCTGGCAGGTCAAGCCTTCAGGGGTTTCCTTTCATCCAAACCACTGCTGAAAGCTGCTTCATATTTCTCATGACCCATCCCGGACGGCAAAGTGTGTAGGTGTTCTAATGGGGGTCATTGAGAGGGTGGTGAACTGTCCAAGTTGGTTGATGGTACCTTTCCAGGATAGGTAGCCAAAATAATGGAATGACAGGGGAGGACTGCAGACTACGACAATGCATTCTCCCTGTGCTTCAAGGTGGAAGCATTTTCCTAACATTGTCTGGTTTTCCATGTGGCTGCCTGAGAATTGTAGTAATTGTAGTTTGAAAGGTTAATCTTGTCAGGGACCCCTGGAACTGCTGAGGGGAGCTTTGAGGAAGTGGTCTTATTGTCTTTCAAGGACTCTATCTGACCCAGAAAGTGCTTTCAGGCTACAATTACAGTGTGCCAGATGTGTGTTCAGGATGGGCTTTAAAAGATGTCGTCATGTATCTGCCAAGAGAGTTTGGAGTCGGAACAGTGGCGATGATAACAACTTATGTGGTGTGACAATGAGGCGGTTGTGAAGGCAACCCGGGCATCAGCAAGCCCAAACCCCGACACGAACACAGACCCGGGTTCAAATACTAGAAGGTTTTATTTTATTTACCATATATGCTTGTGTATAAGTCACATCTTGAAACCCCAAAAATCGATCATAAAATCAGACCCTGACTTATATGCCCATTCAAAAATACGACACTTCATTTATTTTTTTTTACATCTTCTTGTTTCCTCCAATCTCGCACCAGTTTCTCAGACACATCGAATTTTGTTGCAGCAGTGCAATTACTAATTTCTTTCGGCACTTCAACGACTTTTAATTTTAAACCAGCTTCATATTTTCTTCTGATCGAACGCTCCATCGTAGATAAGGGATGGGATGCTCTTACGATAAAAGTGTATAAGGGTGTGAGATACAAAAAACACAAAACAGTGCAAACATCGCTTCGGAATAGTTTGGGTATTACTGTGTGGTCACATAGACGCAATACATAGAAAAAAAGGCAGTGTGCTCCGTGGTTACTCTTTTAGGTGGGCGTTAGCATATCATAATCTCTTGGACCAATAGCGTGAGTTTTCTGCATTCGAGTTATATGACCGACATTATAAAATAATGGAAATTATACGGTAAAATCAAGCCAAGACTTATCCATGGGAGAACTTATCTGCGAGTATATACGGTACTTCCAAAAAAGTGATATAAACACAAACACAGGTCGTTTCTCTCCACAATATTTCCTTTCTTTCTTTCTCCCTATCGCATTACTCTCCTCCACTTAAGCAATTCTCCACTATCTCCCAGCTCTGACTTGCTTGGATAAGGGAGTGTGGTCCCTTTTATTACAGACCCAGGAGTACTTCCCAGGGAGATTGCCCGATGGAAGCACTTCCAGGTCACACAGAAGTCCATTATAATAGGGAGCTTGTCTCCCTGCAGCGCCCTTTCGTGGCACCCGAGTGAACCAAGCAGGGTTGCCCTGCTGGACTAAATTTCCCAGCATGCCCTGCTGGCTTTCCACTGGGCAGGGATATCCGGGACTGCTGCCATCTGGCGTGCTGGTGGAATAAAAACTCCCCAGCGATATCTCTTCTTTTACAGGGGCTGTCTGTCCATCCCTTCCTTCCGGGTCTGCTTCATGTTTCCTTCCCGACCAGAATGCCCGTCCAGCCCATGTGACATCTACATGGTAAATATTCAGGTTAAAAAAAAGAAGTGGCAATTATTTAATGGAACTGTTTTAAAAGGGCCTTATTGTTGTAAAATGTTTTGTTCAGTTGTATTCTGGGCAAGGGGAGTGAAGGAGCACCCTGGCTTATCACCCTTTCCTCACAATATAATGGAATGCTTAAAGTAAATGTAAAGTTTCAGATGAGAAGCAATAATTGTTTGTCAGTGACATGTGAAATACTGATTTTAATGTTCACAAATAGAATGCAAAACAACCATAAACGAGGTGACATAGACAAGGCTATGTAAAACTGAAATGCCAAAATGTGACAAGAATTCAGAGATGTAAGATACTAATAAAAAGGGCTCCATCACTCCATAAAGGACTTACTAATCTTTAATTCAATGCTCTTCACTTCACATGGCATCCATATAGTTAGTGCTGCTTAGCAACAACAAAAGATGGGCAGGTTTACACACAAGCTGTGTGAGAAGGGAGGAGCAGGGACAGAGCTGGTCAAATAACCAACATTTACACTAACGTGTTCTGAGGTAGAGGGTAGGGTATGGTTTTGAAGAAGCAAGTCACTGTACAGGTATACAGAGTTATGAACACCTAGAAACAACTGAATACATTTTATGCTTTAAGATTCTTAGTGACATGAAATATAGATGCAGTAAGGAAAATATCAAGAAAAGGTATAACTTAAACTATGGGTGATATTCATCCACGATCTCCTCACTGATCGTAAGTTTGACTTTTTCTGTCTAACTGAGACATGACAACAACCTCATGACTTTTCCCAACTTAACGAATCCACTGCCCCGGGGTTTGTTTACATCTCTCAACCCCGTGGCTCTGGCCGGGGAGGAGGTCTCGCATTAATGTATCGTGAGAAATGGAAAGTCCTGCTGTTGTCTGTTCCTGCCTTCAGTTCTTATCAATCTCTTGTATGTCAATTAAATGGACCTATTTCTACTATTATTGCAACTGTTTACCAGCCCCGTAAAAACAAACAATGACTTTCTAAACGACTTTGCTGTTTTCCTTACACACTTATCTACTGTTTCATCAAACATAATACTTCTGGGGGATTTCAATATACATATGGATAATATCACTGTCCTTATTACTAGAGACTTTACATCCTGCCTTGAGAGTTTTGGATTCCAGCAGCATACTGATGTGCCCACTCATTCCAAAGGACATATCCTGGACTTGATTTTCTGTTCTGGAGTTACCCCACTTGATTGTACTGCGGATGAACTCCCCATAACTGATCACTTTCTTATTTCATTCAATGTTAAACTTGCACTTTCCAACACTAAGCTTTCCTGTCTCATGTCTTTCCGTAATATTAAGAAAATTAACTTAGACTCTTTTTCCTCTAGTATTGATTCCTTTATCGACATTGATAATTTATCCATTCCTGAAGACTGGCCTCACACTATAACACTGGACTTAATTGTATTCTTAACTCTGTCGCTCCATTAAAAACTAGATCTGTTTCTTTCTCCTTTTCTGCTCCCTGATTCAGGCCTGAACTTCGGCTTTTGAAAGCCAAAGGCCGGCAACTTGAACAGTTATATAAAAAAACTGGACTCTTTGTTCACAAAGAGATGTACAAAAACCATATACTTTATTACAAAGACTGTATTGCCCAAACTAAATCTAACTATTATACTCTCATTATTTCTTCCAATGAAGGAAACACCAAGTCATTGTTTTCACTGCTTAATAATATCACACAACCCCTGGGTTCTTTACCTTCTCACCTTTACTCAACTGAATTTTGCAATTCCCTTATGTCCTTTTATAATGAAAAAATCCAGAAGATTCATCAGTCTCTCTGTACGGATTCCTCCAGTACTTCATTTGAATTTCACCCACCAACTCACTCATATTCCTCTTTTCGGCTTCCTACTTTCTCAGAAATCTCAGATCTTGTCTGTAAGTCTTAGCCATCCACCTGCCAACTGGACCCCCTAGCTACAGTTCTGGTCAAAGTCTGCCTCCCCTCTCTGGTCCCTTTTATTTCTGCTATAATCCACTCTTCTCTCACTACTGATACTGTTCCTTCATCTTTTAAAACTGCTGCAATAATCCCAATACTGAAAAAACCTGGTGCTGATCCGACTAATTTCAGTAATTTTCGTCCTATTTCTAATCTACCCTTCATTTCCAAAATTCTTGAAAAAATAGTGGCTATTCAACTTCATTCTCATTTATCTCAAAATAATCTGTATGAACAGTTCCAGTCTGGTTTTCGTCCCCTCTATAGTACAGAAACTACACTTATAAAAATTGCTAATGACCTCCTTATGGCAGCTGATTCTGGTTTAATTACTATTCTCATCCTCCTTGATCTGAGTGCAGCCTTTGATACTATTTGTCACACTACTCTTCTCAATAGATTATCTTCGATTGACATTACCCACACTCCACTAGATTGGTTCAGATCCTACCTCTCAGGCTGCTTAAAACTTTCACATCCCAACCCACCGCTGTTACTACCTCCTTTTCATTATTTACCTCCTTCCTCTTGGCAGTATCTTTCGTAAATACAGTAATCCCAGGATACGGCCGCTCCTCAAAAAACAATGAAAGATTACCTTCACATTGCTCCCTTCCTTGCTGGGCTTACTTGTGGCTGCTTTGTCAAGCGATATGCTTCCCGCACGGTGCTTTGCATACTTAAAAGATCAAACAGCATGTATTGATTTTTGATTGTTTGCTTTTCTCTCTCTCTCTCGCTCTCTCTGAAATTCTCTGCTCCTGACGAAGGGGGTGTGGGCAGGGGGGCTGTTCGCACCCCTAGACGATACAGACGCTCGTCTAAAAATGCTGAAAGATTACCTTCACATTGCTCCCTTACTTGCAGCTGCTTTGTCCGGCGGTGCTTTGCATACTTAAAAGCCCAAACAGCCCTATTGATTTTTGATTGTTTGCTTTTCCCTCTCTCTCTGACATTCTCTGCTCCTGACACGCACTCCTTTGAAGAGGAAGATATGTTTGCATTCTTTTAATTGTGAGATGGAACTGTCATCTCTGTCTTGTCATGGAGCACGTTTAAACTTTTGAAAAAGAGACAAATGTTTGTTTGCAGTGTTTGAATAAAGTTCCTCTCTCTAAAACCTCCTGTGTTTCTGTGCAAATCTGTGACCCAAGCATAACAATATAAAAATAACCATATAAACATTTGGTTTCTACTTCGCGGATTTTCACCTTTCGCGGGGGGTTCTGGAATGCAACCCCCGTGATCGAGGAGGGATTA
This sequence comes from Erpetoichthys calabaricus, assembly GCF_900747795.2. Lineage (NCBI taxonomy): Eukaryota > Metazoa > Chordata > Cladistia > Polypteriformes > Polypteridae > Erpetoichthys > Erpetoichthys calabaricus. The sequence goes on along the minus strand of NC_041406.2, from coordinate 115,637,936 downwards.
CTGTATAACATTAGCTTCCACTGTTATGCTGATGACACCCAGCTCTATCTCACTAGCAAACCTACTGCTTCCTTTCCACCCTCCTCACTTACTGACTGCATAGCAGAAATGGTTTCCTTCAAATTTTCTTAAATTAAATAGTGACAAAACTGAGGTTCTCCTCATTGGTACAAAATCAACATTATCAAAAACTGATCACTTTTCATTTGTTATTTATAATTCCTCTGTCTCCCCTTCCCCACAGGTTAAGAGTCTGGGTGTCATCTTTGACAGTACTTTATCCTTTCAGTCCTACATCAATAACATCTTCCGGTCTGCATATTTCCACTTGCGTAACATTAATCGTATTCGCCCCTCCCTCCCTCCCCACACCACTGCTATCCTTGTTCATAGCCTGGTCACTTCTGGTCTGGATTATTGCAATTCCCTTTTCTTTAGTCTTTCTCGCAAATCTCTTTATAAGCTTCAACTGGTCCAGAATTCAGCTGCCCGCATCATTACTAGAACCCCCTCTATTCACCATATCACTCCCATTTTGCAGCAGCTTCATTGGCTTCCAGTTCAGTTCTGAATTCAATTCAAAATTCTCCTACTAACTTTTTAGTCTATCCACAACCTTGCCCCTCCATATCTGTCTGACCTCCTCCATGTTGCCATTCCCTCCCGTACCCTTAGATCCTCTTCTTCCATCCACTTGACTGTCCCCTTCATCTGTCTTACCACTATGGGGAGCAGAGCATTCAGTTGCTCTGCTCCCCAGCTTTGGAACTTACTACTATCTGAGCTTAGAAATGTTGAATCATTTTCACTTTTCAAATCTAAACTTGAAACTCATTTGTTTAAGACTGCTTTTTCTCTTTGATTACAATTGCTATGTCTGATTTTAACTTTTGTATTTTACTTTTGTTTATAATTTGTGTTTTGTCTATTGTTCGGTGTCCTTGAGTGTTTAGAAAGGTGCCTACAAATAAATAAAATGTATTATTATTTATTATTGTGAATTTCCCATTGGGATTAATAAAGTATCTATCTATCTATCTATCTATCTATCTATCTATCTATCTATCTATCTATCTATCTATCTATCTATCTATCTATCTATCTATCTATCTATCTATCTATCTATCTATCTATCTATCTATCTATCTATCTATCTATCTATCTATCTATCTATCTATCTATTATTCTACTCTGACAACCTGAGGAATACACTATAGTCAGTGGTATTATACACCGTCCAGATCTAAACACTAGTGTGGAGAGTCACTCACGTACTGAAGAGTCAATAGCTGAAGGTGGAAGCTGCCATTGCTGTACTTTGTATATAAGAGCCAGATCGAATGTTATTTACCTTGATTCATTTACTTATCTTCCTACAGCGTAAAGTCACAAGTAGACTGCAGAGCTTCCCATGTACATATACAAAATACAGCAATGGCAAAAGTGTGACGTGCATTCTTTCTTCGATGTAGATAGATAGATAGATAGATAGATAGATAGATAGATAGATAGATAGATAGATAGATAGATAGATAGATAGATAGATAGATAGATAGATAGATAGATAGATAGATAGATAGATAGATAGATAGATAGATAGATAGATACTTTATTAATCCCAATGGGAAATTCACAAAATGATGTAGAACATCATTTGAGTTCACCTCTGTTATAGGACTTCTTTATGTGAAAACAGCAGTGTCAGATCAGGGAGAGCGTGAACGTGATTGAGAGAATAAAACTGAATAAAAAAATTTAAAAAAGCTAACCTTTACAAGTATCATAAATTTACACAGGCTGTTACAGACTCAAATCAAATGTATGTTTTTAATCTAAAATAGTAAGAATAAGAGCAGCTCACTTCTCAAAATGGAGTCGTCCGGGGTCAAACCCGTGAAGTTTTGATTACCAGTCAACAGTTGTTACCATTGCGACACCAAAGAGGTTGTATCCAAGAAGTGTCAATGTCGCTGGTTCTTTTTCTGCAGTTATATTCTTGACTAGAAGCGCACTTGTTCTGTTATATTTGTACCTTTTGTGAAAGTGTTTACTTGATATTTGGACTTCAGGCTTCACACATTATATACTTCATGTCTACATTTTGTCAATTATTACTAAAACATGAAAAACGTTTCTGTTTTAAATAATGTGTTTACATAGATTGTTGTAGACATTGAACACACATGAAATGCATGTGTTCCAAATAACGATATAGTATTTATAAAAGGTGTCATTTTGCTTGACTTTTCACTCTATACAACTCTAAGCAACTGACATGTAGGCAAACAGACTTGAGCTGAGAAAACTGTGTGGCGGTGGGGGGATGTGATAGCAGGCTGCTTGCTGCTTATTGGCACATTTACAAGACAAAAGACGCTGACGGAGAGGTGCGAAGGGATTTAAGGTGGGACGGATTTACAAGTTTTTTCATTGGCTTTGGTAATTCTAGTGTTAAAGAAATAGGTTCAGGTCGAAATGGTCTTAATATATATAAAATAATTTCTAATTTACCATTTCCTGGCAAGATATCAATAAAATTATAACTGTAAAACTTATCTTAAAAATTACAAGAAATTTCTATTTTGTTTCCCCAATAGTCACATCACACAGACTTCTTTAACTTGTCAGTAATATTCCAATCTCCTCTGATGCAGGATTTTACACCATTGTCTTGCTTTTAAATACAAGTACTACCTTCAACATTATTAATCAAAGACAGTGACGAGCAAAAAAAAAAATGTTTTATGTACAGTTTCTTGAAACTGACAGCTAAAATTAGTTTTGCACACAATTTCATAGAAATCTCTAAATTAATGTAAGCCGGCCTAATTTGGGGTGTTCTTAAGAAATGTAATGATATACTTTATGAGGTAGAAGCACATGATGAACAAGAAAAGTTGCACCAAATACTTGAAATATTAAAAGATGTGCTTTAATTTAAATATTTAAAGTCCATATATTCATGACTGTATAGAAATTTGTCATTTTCACCTTCTGAAAGAGGGCCACAGAGGGCTAGAGATCCCTAGTAAAGGAAAATTTAAAAATAACATCATACCTGTAATCACTGACTTTGAAATAGTCTAAAATGATACTCCACATGCTTAAGTTTGAAATTTGTAATTTTTAAACTTGTGAGATTGGCTCTTAGAGTGCTAGGACAACTGGTAAAGAATGAAATATCAAAAATATTATCATATTCATGATTAGCAACCTTTGAAATAGCATAAAACATTACTTCACAGGCCTTTATTACTGATCCCCATTTAGTCAACGTTTTGTGAAATGGAGTAACTTTGACTCCTTGTGTCCTATTATATGATGCATGCCTGGGGTCAGTTCATGTGTCATGCACAACATTCTGATCAATTCTGCTGAAGACACATATTGGTTTATGCTTTATCATAAGGGTGTAATTTCTTGCACAAAACACGGCCCAAAAATACATAAAAATGAAGGGTTTTGGGTATAGAGGACCAAAAATAGGGAGGAACCCCAAAAACGTCAATGTCTTGCATAACTAGACATTAAGATGTGTTGAATGTTAAAAAACAAAAAACAAAAACCACAAAACTGAAATAGTATCAAAGTGTTCCTAACAAATAGTTATGAACACAATTACAAAATTTTTAAGCAAAGGAATTCACTTAATAGAGTTTTAAAAGTTTTTTTGGTGTAGAAAACAAGGAATATTGTTCCTTAACGTCACATTCATACTTTTGTGCTTGCCTGTGTTTTTCCTGCAGCTGTAAACTGCAAGCAATCTGTATGACACCAGTAAAATCAATTATACAGTATTTTATGGCTCTTGTTCACATCACTGAAGAGGAGTGCAGTGCATTTTTTAAAAAGTGAAATGCTACATATTTAAAAAATAAAGATGCACCAAAATGCACCATCATGCACATTACTGTGTTTTCCCTGCAGAGAAATGCCTTACATGGAGGCTTGCCCCTTGCAATTACCTAGTAATCTCCCTCTCGTGTTTCCATATTCCTACAGAAGAAACTGAGGCTATGCACGCCATATCAGTTGCCATAGAAGAATGTGCCAAGTATAGCCAAGACTGTCAGCACCATTGGCAATAACCACAGCATGTCTTATGACTCAACAAAATGCCTGCACGTGACAGGAAATAAGTTGTGTTTTTCTTTTCTTCTTACACACTAAATGGCAATCCAACTCATGCAGAATTAGACTAGGAAACACATCCAGGTAAGAACTAACCCCTTCCCTTATAGTGTTAACAGCATGCATTTATTTACTTTTCAGTAGAAATTCAATTTAATATAAATTATTTCAGTTATCACTAATAATAATATTCTACTATGTGGGCTGGAGAATTTCAGGTACTGTTCCTAATTGGTTTAGTTCATTCTCACCGTACTCCCTCATTCTTGCTTCCAGGGTTACATATGCTTTGGCTATTGGATTAATTCCCTTTTCTTGGTGTATGTAGTATTTAGGAGCCATCATTCGGAAACACAGTAATACATTTTTATGTGACTGCCATTGATACTCAACATTTCTGTGCTTTCTGGGGCCTGGTTTTTCCACCTAGGGAAGGAGAGGTTTCTGAAGTTGCAGGATCATGAAAAACTTTTTTATTAGCAAAATTGACTGTTGTAATGCTTTATGGTCAGGCTATTCAGTTGTTTCACTTACTACTCAAATGTTAGTTTGAAACATAAAGTAGCAGCATGGACCATAACTAGAAAAGGAGGAACATATAACCCCAGTTCTTAAATCACTTCACTGGTTTTCAGTGAAGTTTAGGGAAAATTGTAAAATCCTCTTCACATTAAAAGTCATAAATGACTAAACTCCCTTTTACATTATGTGGCATAGCGAGTCAAAAAAATGGCCAGTTTTAAATCCAGACAGCCATATCAGTCTCCGTGGGCGCGATTGCTCGACCGCGGGGAGTTAATGAGGTAATTGGGGTGAGTCGCACTTGCACGTGCGCGTGCGATCGTTCTCAGTTGCTTCATCGGCTTCCTGATGTGATTAAGGCGCTGCGTCTACGGAGCTGGATAAATACGGGCCAGCACAGGGTGCTCGGAGATCGAGAAACAGAGAACACAAGACAGAAGAGCAGTCTCAGGAGGACGATCAGGCCACCTGGAGGGGGAAGGCAGGATGAGCTGGGGCCTTGAGAAAGAGTGTAGGTTGTGGCGCTGTAGGAACTGGTTCGCTCCACTGAATAATCGTGCCAAGTCGGATGTGCATGGTGGATGACCTCCCTATGTATCCGAGGTATGACTGTGGGAGCGCAAAGGAAGACGGGAGGAGAGCCAACCTCGGACAGTCTGGCTGCGCGGTTTGGATGGTTGTATGAATGATGTGATGGATGAGCCGGGGAGATAAAGAAGAAGGTGGGCTGAGATTGAAAGGTAGGAGCTAATGACTGCATTTTAACCTCTGCTTTAATTGGATTTATTTATTTTGGATTTTTATCCCCTTTTCACTTGGTTTTCATGGATTTATTTATGTACTGTTTTTTTAACACTGCACAGTGGGCACTTTTGATTTTGTTTCTGATTGTTTTTAATAAAGGCACTTGAGCACTTTTTCCACCACCCCTACTTGTGAGATTTGTCAGCTCAGCTCGGGCATAACTATTGACGGTGTTGGGTTCAAAAACCTCCCATATGTGAAGAAGGAGTCTGGAGGGGGCCAGCATCCTCACACATTACAGTACTTATTTCCCATAAAAAGGGGTGACCATTGGGAACTAATGACACAGGCCTCCTCCATAATTGAAGGATAGATAAAACTAGGGTAGAAAGCGAAGCCTTTTTCTACAAGGCACCAAAATTCAGAATTACCAACATTACAAAAGCTCCATCAGCCTCAGTAGTTAAAACAAAGCTGAATGCTCATTATTTTTGGCTAGCACAGCATAATCTTGTTAGAGCCGTTGCTCTCTAGAATTGCTTTTAATTTAATTATAAAAATATTTTTTGATTTGCCAATCCTGTTTAGTTTCCATTTTCTTTCTCTTCTGTGTCTGTGGTGGCACTTTGTATGAATTGGAGTAGATCACATACAATATGGATGGCACATTTGTTTATTTTTTTTAGAAGTCTTTAGTTTAAATGAAACTATTATATGCCTATTGAGTGATTCTTTCCAAAATGACAATTCATATCCCAATTCCAGCTTCCATTATTCCTGCTGTCTTTCCTGTGCAGTCAGGACACTCTGCCAATTTGCTGTGTATGTCCATCATGACCAAGGACAATTGATCTTCCGCAAGTCTTATAAAATCTACATAAATTCTATGCCATGCTTTCTCTAGGTTACTCCCTAAGATGCAGGGGAACAAGCTGAGAAACATTTCTCTCCTACTGACACCGTGTGCAGGCTTTGCCATTCTCTTTGATAATTTCATCAATGACTAGTCACCAGAAATGGCTGCATTCAATTTAAATGCACACTAAACCTTAATGACCAACATGCAGCTCATTAAGCACCTACTTCCTTAATGGTGGAGATAGGTTACTGCTCCCAAGCCCCCAGAGTTAACATCCTCCTTGGACTTCTACCACTAGGTGATGCATTAAAGGCAAAGTGAATGGGCAGTGATGGGTCAAAGTGTGTGAGGGTTTCAGTTTGTGAAAAGACTGTTTTAACCCTTTTGAATATCTCTGAACAGAAGTGGAATTACAACGATTTTCGTAGGCTTCAGGGATTCTAGTATTAAAAGCTCATGAAGTACCTTCAGCCAGCTAGTAAAAATAGAAACAAAGTCACATAATATGTAAGTAGCCCTAAAAATAATCTTAATGGACTCATATTGTCCTTTGTTGGAGCCTCCACAATTGTCCCCAACTTTGCGGGTGCCTTGTGAATCTGAGTTGCTGTTTATCATACAGTATTCTACAGAAGGTTGAAAAATTCACAACTGGCTCTCCAAACACTTAATTCATATTCATTGAATCTCTGCATTCAGGATGTGCAGGTGTTTATGCTCATTTATTCTAATGATAAGTCTTCTATGAAGCATTATACACCTGTAAGCCCACTCACAATCTGATCCGTTGCTCTCTGAAATGGTGATGGAGCTGAGGTAATGCCAAAAGAAAGTTTTTGGTATCTGAACCTTTCCTTTGTGATTCACTATATTCAGCAGATGGATCCACATTATTTTGTAAGTATGTTTCACATAAGTCAACCTTGCTAAATGTCAGTGCTCCTACTAATCCTAAGAGAAAGTCATTAGTTAGGGGAAGAGGATATCATTCAGCATTAAGAACTGGGTAAATGGTGAATGTAAAGTACCCCCAAAGTCTTAAAGATGTATCCCTTTGCAGGACAAGGAATCAGTTGGTGTTATGATCTGGAGTTCTGAACAAAACAAAAAAGCAAGAGGCTTCCAAAATGGCCACAGAATGCAGGCAAGAAACCTTTGCTGGCTAACCCTGGTTCCACCCAGACACTTACTCTTACTCCCAGTCTTTAGTCTAGCAGGAAAGAAAAATGTGGACAGGCTTTTCCGTTTAAAAAAAAAAAAAAAAACATAAAAGTTTCAAGGTGAGTCAAAAATGCCAGACCAAATGGTGGAAATGTTTAAAAGATTGGCTTTTTTATAGAAAGCATTGAAAATCTTTATAATGAATATTTATTTAGAAGAAAAGGGAAAAAGCACAAGAAGCTCAAGACAACAGAAAGAGTTTGCCAAAAGGTAATCCATAAATGAACAGGTCCCAAAAACAGGTCTAATAAGAGTAAATAAAAGGAAGAGCAGTCTCTTATTAAAGAGAGGCTGGTGGTGATCACCGTGATATATCATATATACTCACGTATAAGTCGGGTCTTGAAAATCGATCATAAAGTCAGACCCCAACTTATATATGCCCATTCAAAAATGCGACACTTAATTTTTTTTTTTTACATCTTCTTGCCTCCTCCAATGTCGCATCAGTTTCTCAGAGACATCGAATTTTGTTGCAGCAGCACAGTTACCAATTTCTTTCGCTACTTCAATGACATTTCATTTAAAACCAGCTTCATATTTTCTTCTGATTGTAAATAAGGGATACTCTTACGATAAAGGTGTATGAGGATGTGAGATATAAAAAACACAAATCAGTGCAAACATTACTTCGGAATAGTTTGGGTATCACCGTGTGGTCACGTAGGCACAACAGAGAGAGAAAGAGAGAGGTTAGGAGCATGAGCTGATACAGCGCATTGTCGCACCAGCATAGAAAAAAGGCAGTGTGCTCCGTGGTTACTCTCTCAGGTGGACGTTAGTATATCATAATCTCTTGGACCAATAGCGTGTGTTTTCCACATTCAACTTATACAACCAACATTATAAAATCAAGTCCAGACTTTTCCTCGAGTATATACGGTGAATAACTCTAAACATAACAAAACAATAATACATTAAACACAACGACTAAATGATAAACAGAAAAGAACAATATTAACAAAATAATCACAATAATATTAAACTGGAGTAATGACTGCTGAAAATGGGTCTTTGCAGTCATTTGTGAATAACACCTTATACTGTAAATCAGTTATTTGAAGCAGTAATAGCCATTTGCAATACATATTGGTTATATTTTTAAATCGGTTTAATAATAAAAAAAAAACAAACTATCAATTTCTATCAAAAGCATGAAAATTTATGGTTGATTCAAAACTCTTTACCACTAGTGTTGTGATGATGAAATGCATCCCATCCAGGATGGCCCCATTCCCTTACTTGGCTGAGAGGCAAGTATAATGGATGATCAGGATGGGAGGTGTGACAATCACTCTTCTGGCCAGGAGGTTGGTATGGAGGGGCACTGTGGCAGCTGGTTCATCGGGACTGGCATCCCAGCACCAATGGATGGGAATCCCTTACCCACTTGGGAGGCCAGCATAGTGGACAGACGACATGGATGAAGAAGCATCCAAAACAGGATGGTTAGCAGTCTCTATCCTGATGGGGAGGACAGAAGAAATGTCAGACAGTTGGAGTCAGCCTCCCACATGCAGGCCGTCTTCTCATGCAATGGGTGGCAGCAACCCTTGGGGTAAGCCCCTTAATGGATGCCACATGGCAGAATGGGAGTTGTGGACCCTTAGGACTGCCCAGTTGGGTTCCACTGAGTCCTCCAGGGGGAAAGCTAGTGGGAATTTAATGCTTTGTTTCAGGGTGATTTGCCTGACCTTTAAGTTCTTCCAGTAGACATTGGTTTGGCCACCAGAAGGACTCCCGGGTCAGGTTTAAAAGGGAATCCTCTACTTTGCCTAAGGTGACGGAGGGAGGAGAGGAGAAAAGCAATACTTGCTTGGGAGAAGTGACAGAGAAATGAAAGAAATGAATGAAAAAAGGGGTTGGATTGGAATTGTGAAACCTGCCAAGAGATATTGTGTTAATAAAAATGCTTATTTCAACCTGGGGCTGTCTGTCCGTAGTTGTGTCTGGGGTTTGTGACACCTCTATAGACCACAGTGCATATCATTAAGTGGGATGTTGCAATTTCAGTTTGCAAACAGCCTGTGACACCAGCAATACTGCAGTGGTAGTGTCTATCTGCATCCATAACTGTTATTGTTGCAAACAGATAAAATGTGCAGTTTTTTTCAGCATCAGACCAAGAGTCACTCAAGTCAGCCTCAGTATGTTCCATTTTGTTCTCATTTCATTTTGATTTTTCTGCAGGTCTTTTCCTTTTTACTGTGTTTTTGGCTGACCTTGTCTTTTTTGTTTTTGCAGGCACGTTCAATATGCCCCATTAAATCCTTCTGCCAACAACTTTTCTGAATTTCCAATTTTGCAGCAAAGATAAACCCAACAGATTGCCTTTGACGTGTGGTTTTTCAAGTCAATATGTACCTTATGAACTTGGATAGATGAAGTTAATTGTAGCTTCCGTTTCCTTAGATGTTGTAATCTGAATTGCCTTTGTGCAGTTAGTCTGCCTTCAGTGAGCAAATGTATCTGAATTGCCTCTCTACACAGACCACATGCGAATGTATCACACAACGTGTCATTCAGTGTCTGTCTGAAATTACAGTGTGCACACCATTGTTTCAGCATGGCTAGTGACTGAGAAACAGACTTGCCTTCCTCCAGCTTCCTTTATAAAATCTACCTTATCAGAAATAATCAAAGGCTTAGGTGAGTAGTTGTCTGTCAGTACATATCACAAGGCTTAGCAGGTTGCACAAAATTGAAAATGTTTGCACCTATTACTCTCAAAAAATTCTGAACATAAATACCATCTGGAATTTGATTTGCTAGTGCAAAATATTCATATCCTTCAGAATGTGAATTCCATGGTTCTTGTTTCATTATATGACCTCATGCTTCCAATTATTGTTTTCATTGTCATTCACAATCATGTTCTAGACACATTAACTAGTAATATCTGTCTTACTTTCCTCCTCTTTTTTCATTTTTTTTAGCATCCTGTTCCCAATTATCTTCTCCAGATTCTTTCTGCTTCATGTCTCCTAGAGGCATGCAGTGTCTTTAATGTTAGGTTCTTTCTTGAGCTCACAATTATTACTATGACCAGCATGTGCATCAAATGGTAAGTTTACTGAACAGTCAGCATGGGTTCAGAAAAGGGAGGTTGTGTTTTACTAACATGCTGGAATTCTCTAGGGAAACAAAAACAGGATGCAATTAAAGTGGAGCATATGATATGTATCTTGACTTTCAGACAGTATTTGATAAGGTGCCACATGAGAGGTTAGGAATCAAACTAAAAGAAGTGCGAGTTCAGAATGATGTTTTTAGATGGGTGCAAAATTGGAATAGACACAGGAAGCAGAAGTTGATGGTGCAAGGAACCTCTTCAGAATTGGCCGAAGTTAAGAGTGGTGTTCCACAGGAGTTGTGCTAGGGCCAATGCTATTTTTAATATACAGGGCTATTCAGTAGATTTCAAAAAATTATTTCAAGCAAACTGTATGAGACAGAAACACATGTGACATGACTAATGTCAATGTGACATGACTAATGCCCCAGCTAATTAAATTATTTACTATAACTTGAAGTACTACACAGAAACGAGTGGTGAGCCACTTCCATGCTGTGCAGCACCCTCAGAGAAAAATGCTTAAAATCAGAATGTGGATACAGAGAAACACTGCAGTGTGCCACCTTTGAGACGAAGGCACAGTTGGAAATCAAAGGCATGCTGTTATGAAACACCTCATTAGGAGACGGAACAGGGAGAAAGTCAATATAATGCAGCTGAAAACATTCAGACATCCCAAGAGAAGCAGAAGGTCTATAAATGCAGGGCAGCATCTACCTGAAGACAATGCAACAAAACAGAGACGGCAACTGCTAAAAAACAAGACCTCGCTGTGTAGTGCCCTGAACAGGAAAATGTAGAAGGTAAGAGATATATCAAATCTACAACTGTAGCATCCCTAGGGGCAAAGCAGGAGAGCAAAAAAAAACTGCAATGTAACACCCGACTAGGGTGAATACAAAAAAGGAAAAGTACACTGCAATGCAGTTACTACATCTAAAGTAGTTTGATGTCCTCAAACATAACACAAATTAACAGAACATTAGTGCAGTGCAGCTACATCAAAAGGAGAATGCAATGAAACACTGTAGTGAAGAGTAAAAGCAACAGTGAGGAACACAATAAGAAACAAATTCAGCCGATGTGAGAGAAAATCATGCTACACTGCAGCTACATCACAGACAGAGTAGCAGACCACAATAAAGCAGAGACTCATGGTAATCAGCACAAAGGCTGGCTCATATATGCAGCAGAGCAGAAGCACAGGGCAGTGCAGCTGGGCCGAGATAAGAGCAGCGTAGTACCCCCTAGAAGCAATGCATGTGAAAAGAAGCAAAGGGCACATGATCTCCGAGATATACTTTTTGCCCACTGACTACAACATTGTTTTAGAATGACATTCCTTGGGCACTCTGTGAGGTAAGTTGCACCATAGTTTTAAAGTCTGACTATACAAAATCAATAAAAACTTATATCTATCAATCTAAAAGCATCCAATTCTCTAAAGCTTCTCATTACTTTCTTTATTATTTATGTGCTTAACTACCATCTGCAAATACAACTCTGTTGCATTTTCTTTTTATTTTATGCCAAATTCAAATGTCCCTGAGCTCTGACTAGGCAGTCTCTAAATAAACCTTACTATTATTACTATTATTGAGATAGAAGAAGCTACACTAAGATGCCTGTGTGAAGCCATCACAAAATCCAGCAGAGATGTCAAAACACAGTTTACATTAATCGGACACAAATCACTTAAAATCGTCTTGATGTGGAATAGAAAGCACTCAGTTTACTTTTCAAAATGGGCTGGATAAAAAAAAAAATAAAACTTTACTGTTCCAAACTTCAATACATTTTAAATTACTTCGTCCCACCTCCCACGAAACATACCATTAGACTAGCACTCAGAATTTGGTGTACACAGTGCTGTCCCTTAAGAACACTTTTTGAATATTAGTCTGGAGAAAGAAGATAGAGCATCCCTTAGTTCTGTTTCTTGTAGTCTTTATTATTTTTTAAATTACAGTAAGTGCATTAGAAAACAGCTCAAAAATCATTTTATATGTGGGTTGAATTTTATACAGTGTAGGGAAACTTCTTCCCATAAAAGAGGGAGGTGGAATTCTTACGGTCATCTCATGTTTCAGTGGCTGACTGACCCTGTTCTGATGAATTCTGCCTCCAGATGGCATATGTTAATAGCAAGAGCAGGGCGGATTGATAACTGCATAGGGCGATGGACCCACTGTACCTTGTGCCAACATTGCAGACTGGCTGTGTATGGTAACAAATGGGGCAGATGCCTCTGTCATTGAGCAAGGATCACACCTAAGTAGATCTGTGAAGTGTAGGGCAATTTTAATTGACTACAATGACACACTCAGATACTTGAAGTTGAAGTGCGGGGTGTGGTTTCGCAATCATTTTTAATTTTAGTTCACTCACCGGGATGCCAATGACAGGTCGGGCTTGCTGGAAGATGCCATGCATACCCCGTCATAAAGGCAAGCGTCTTTTTTGACACCTGCCATTAGCAAAGAGAAAGGTGTGAAGCGTATAGTTAAGTTAGCGCATGCATTAGTTGAGAAGGGGATGCCAGAATAAAGTCCCAAGAAAAAGTAACTTACTTTTGTAGCACATTGGGATGCGCTCAAATTCACATGAAGCCGCTCCCCCTAGTTAATACATGCCTTACCAGGACTGAGGGGAGCACCTGTGCAGAAGGCACCTGCGTCAGTTGCGATTGGTGTAATGGAGCAGCGTGTCGCTGGATTGGTTGAAGATTTGTTCCCCGAGTATAAGAGTTACTTCATGGCTTTAGGAGTCGTCTTTGGATTTGCTGGTGTGGATAGTGTGATTGGTATAGCGAGTTCATTTAGTATATCAAATAGCGGCTTCTGCCTATATTTGTAAATGTTTTTGTATATAAGTAGATATCTCCTAATTGTAGCATTGTTTTGGTGGAGGTAACTTATAGTTTGGGTTTGTGGTGCACTTTTTGTTTTTCTTGTATATACATTTTTTTTTGTAAATATTTCTTGTGGACTCTTTGGATTTTGGTGTGTGTAGTTTCTTCCTGATTGTTTTCTTTCTTTAGGAAAACTACAGTTTTGTGTATATACATTTTTCACTTTATTTTTCATTTTGGGACTTTCAAAAATAACACTGAAAATATATTTCACTATTTTTGATTGGGACATTATTTTTGTGTTTTGTGCACCTGTAAATAAAGCCCACTTTTGTTTTTGGAAATTGGCACCTATTTGTGTCTGTGTCTCCTTGTCTGACCCTGAACTACACAATGCCCACTGCATAGTCTGGTTCTATCCATGCCACTACACGGGGTGTCACATTGAAACAAAAAGGCTTTGGGGCAGTATTCTGCAAAAGGAAATATTAAAAGGACTATTACTGTACATGGCAGGCACGGTATTGGTGTTTTGCTATGGAAATGAAAATCAAAACAAAATACTGTACATGTGCGAACCTGGTGCATCCTTCACTTGTTTTAAATTACTTAATCTAGTCAAAACCCTGCAGCATTGTATGGTGTTGTAGAATACTGGGAGGGGCAATTAAAATGAGTGCAGTGTGAAATATACTTTGTGTGAAACACATGAGATTCTGGAGCGTTTTAAATGTTTTTCCAGGTAAGGGCTCAGGTGGAGGACACCATTTGCAATTGCAGTTCTTCTTTTTGCCTTTAGAATGGAGGAGGATACACTAC